>NC_058084.1:80011369-80227548 GCF_014858855.1 Bufo gargarizans
GTTTGCGAATATTTTGAATATGGCGCTATAAATTAGTTATTTAGAATATTCTTTTTTTTTTATTGTTATATTTTTTTCTTTCCCACTTCCCAAAAGTAGTTCTTACCTGTTCTGAGGATTCCTGGCTGCTCCAGTCAGTGCCCGTTGCCGCTTCTGCCGACTTCCGTGCTCATAGAGCGTCCCCATCACCATGGGAATGCCTCCATACTAGAATGTACTGTCGGATGTGAGAATTAAGTTGAAATCGCAATGCGATTACTTCAAGTTATATTAATCGCATTGCGATTTCAACTTAGAGCTGGGTTTCTAATGGGTCAGCTTGCTAGAATTAAGGAAGTTAACGAATATGGAATATAGCAGTGCTAAGTTGAAATCGCAATGTGATTAATTCAAGTTATATTAATCGCATTGCGATTTCAACTTAGCACTGCTATATTTCATATTCGTTAACTTCGTTAATTCTAGCAAGCTGACCCATTAGAAACACAGCTCTAAGTTGAAATCGCAATGCGATTAATATAACTTGAAGTAATCGCATTTCAACTTAGACCTGGTTTACTATGGTTGGGTGGGTAGAATTAGCGAAGATGACGAATATGACGAATGTATTCGTCATATTCCTCAAAATATTCTCCATCTCGTTTTAGCTCCATATTCGTCAACTTCGCTAATTCTAGCAATCAAATAGGAAAGTTGACTATAGAGACAGCTGTTTTTAATTCGCTATGCGATTATATTACTTTGCTTTTTTATTTTATAAATAGAATAATTATAATAATTATCAAGTATTATAATTATTCTATTTATTTAAAAAAAGTAATATTATCGCATAGCGAATTAAAAACTTAGCTGTCTCTATAGTCAACTTTCCTATTTGATTGCTAGAATTAGCGAAGTTGACGAATATGGAGCTAAAACGAAGATGGAGAATATTTTGTTATCTTCGTTTTGAGGAATATGACGAATACATTTGTCATATTCGTCATCTTCGCTAATTCTAGATATCAAACCAATAGGAAAGTTGCCTTAAGTTAAAATCGCAATACGAGATTATTTAAATTGCATATTAATCACGATAACTAGAATAAAGACGAATATTCGATTTTGCCGAATATTCTAGCGAATATTAGCGAATTTCGTTGAAATCGAATATGGCACCTCCCGCTCATCACTATTCATTAACCCTATCAACACTGAATCAAGAGTAATCAAGGAGGCTGTTAGATTCCTCCACGCTCAACCAATCTCCTTGATTTCCTGACATCAGTCACCTGAGCGACCATGGCACCAGCTTGCTAAGCCTTGCAACCAACCATTAGGAGTTTTCTGAGGACTCTATAAGATGACCGTTCTAAAGTGTAGGTTGAATGTTACTGTGACAGTAGACTGGCAGCCACCTACTGTGAGGACACGGAGTACCACCTCAGGAGGTGTAGAGGCTGTGCTGTTACTGTTGGTAACCAGCTTTGGAGATGCTTTTCAAACTGAATATAGAATCTGTTTCATTGCTATTGATAACTGCCAAGATCTGTGCCTCACATCGGTAGGTATGTATCTGCCCAGCTCTGTGCCTCACATCGGTAGGTGTGTATCTGCCAAGCTCTGTGCCACATTCTATGTGTAACCATCAGGTTTGTGCCTTCTATGATAGACTGTAACCACATCCTCGTTGCCTCAATCTGAGTAAAGTACTGCTCATGTTAAAACCTTGCCAAGTCCATGCGTGTCACTGCTCCATCCTCAAGTAATAAAAAACAAACATCCATACATGTCATACTATTGTTGGAGGTAGGCTACTTTTTCGTGGGCCACCCTGTATAATTGGTCACTTTGCAAAACAGAAGTTTAGACCTTTCTTATTATTACACCTAAAGATGCGGCAATTTAGTCAGCGATAGCTCATACTGCAGTTCAAAGAATCAAAATGTGACTGATACAGTTCATTACAAAAAACAAAATGGCTGCACACCATTATATATACAAACAATAGGGCTAATAAATGGGTTTCATTCTAGATAAGTGGTACAATACCGACTATAAATGAGTATACATGAATAATGGAAGCTCTTAGCGCACATACGTGTCGGGCCCATCTACCAGGCTTCAAGGTGGCTTCCACAGATGGGTCCCTATCACTAAAGAAACTGCCTCGCTTTGGACTTATTTAAGCCTACAATATTCAGGGCAGTGTAGGAAACCAGCTACAAACATATTCTGCTCAGAAGTCCCAAGTAGATGGGCGTGCCCAGTCTAAAAGGGGTGCCACCCCCAATATATTGCAAGAAAATTTAGACTAAAACCTTCAGGATCACAGTTGCATATCCATGAGGCAAACATAATTACAAAAAAAATGTTTGTAATTATGTTTGCCTCATGGATATGCACCTGTGATCCTGAAGGTTTTAGTCTAAATTTTCTTGCTACAGTTCATTGTCAGTATTAAGTGTGAATGTATTATCACTGCACTAAACTTTAGAAAAATCACCTGCAAATGATTATAGTTTCAGTGCGGCATTTTGTTTTCTAATGGCTTTGAACCCATACCATGACTAACTGAAACACACTTTAACACATGCTAAGCAATTATAATTTACATCTGCTAAAAGTTTTCTTGTTCTATCACTGTGTATTCATTTGATGCTACTTATTTTCTTACGGGGAATAAAAACATAACCTATTATTTAAATCAAGTTTTTTTTTACGTTAAAATATATACAGGTCATTCTAAAAAAATTAGCATATTGTGATAAAGTTCATTATTTTCTGTAATGTACTGATAAACATTAGACTTTCATATATTTTAGATTCATTACACACAACTGAAGTAGTTTAAGCCTTTTATTGTTTTAATATTGATGATTTTGGCATACAGCTCATGAAAACCCAAATTTCCTATCTCAAAAAATAAGCATATTTCATCCGACCAATAAAAGAAAAGTGTTTTTAATACAAAAAAAGTCAACCTTCAAATAATTATGTTCAGTTATGCACTCAATACTTGGTCGGGAATCCTTTTGCAGAAATGACTGCTTCAATGCGGCGTGGCATGGAGGCAATCAGCCTGTGGCACTGCTGAGGTGTTATGGAGGCCCAGGATGCTTCCATAGCGGCCTTAAGCTCATCCAGAGTGTTGAGTCTTGCGTCTCTCAACTTTCTCTTCCCAATATCCCACAGATTCTCTATGGGGTTCAGGTCAGAAGAGTTGGCAGGCCAATTGAGCACAGTAATACCATGGTCAGTAAACCATTTACCAGTGGTTTTGGCACTGTGAGTAGGTGCCAGGTCGTGCTGAAAAATGAAATCTTCATCTCCATAAAGCTTTTCAGCAGATGGAAGCATGAAGTGCTCCAAAATCTCCTGATAGCTAGCTGCATTGACCCTGCCTTTGATAAAACACAGTGGACCAACACCAGCAGCTGACATGGCATCCCAGACCATCACTGAGTGTGGGTACTTGACACTGGACTTCAGGCATTTTGGCATTTCCCTCTCCCCAGTCTTCCTCCAGACTCTGGCACCTTGATTTCCGAATGACATGCAACAGTCCAGTGCTGCTTCTCTGTAGCCCAGGTCAGGCGCTTCTGCCGCTGTTTCTGGTTCAAAAGTGGCTTGACCTGGGGAATGCGGCACCTGTAGCCCATTTCCTGCACACGCCTGTACACGGTGGCTCTGGATGTTTCTACTCCAGACTCAGTCCACTGCTTCCGCAGGTCCCCCAAGGTCTGGAATCGGTCCTTCTCCACAATCTTCCTCAGGGTCCGGTCACCTCTTCTCGTTGTGCAGCGTTTTCTGCCACACTTTTTCCTTCCCACAGACTTCCCACTGAGGTGCCTTGATACAGCACTCTGGGAACAGCCTATTCGTTCAGAAATTTCTTTCTGTGTCTTACCCTCTTGCTTGAGGGTGTCAATGATGGCCTTCTGGACAGCAGTCAGGTCGGCAGTCTTACCCATGATTGCGGTTTTGAGTAATGAACCAGGCTAGGAGTTTTTAAAAGCCTCAGGAATCTTTTGCAGGTGTTTAGAGTTAATTAGTTGATTCAGATGATTAGGTTAATAGCTCGTTTAGAGAACCTTTTCATGATATACACATTTTTTTAGATAGGAATTTTGGGTTTTCATGAGCTGTATGCCAAAATCATCAATATTAAAACAATAAAAGGCTTGAACTACTTCAGTTGGTGTGTAATGAATCTAAAATATATGAAAGTCTAATGTTTATCAGTACATTACAGAAAATAATGAACTTTATCACAATATGCTAATTATTTTAGAAGGACCTGTATATATATATATATTTTAGAAAACATTAAAAATTTCGTTTTATATTGAAATCTTGCAGTTTTCATCCTGGCCACTGACCCTTATGACTGACTCCTCTAGTTATGTAGAGATCACTTTTCAGCAGTCATCTCATTATCACTACTAACTGGATTGCAATAAAGGGTATCATCTCAATATGCAGATACACAGGAACATAATGGGTGATGGTCACAGGTCAATACCCCCTCTCCCTGCACAATGGCATGCTCATTATACTATCCCCTAAACCAAAGCAGTAGTTTTTTATCTACTCTTCCTATTCTGTAGAGATGACTTCTCAGCTGTCCTTTCATTATCATCAAAAGTTGGACTTCAATGAAGGGTATCATTACAGAACATGTGCAGTGTCCCGCTCAGTAATAATTGTGGGGCCCTGTATAATTTTAGTATGCCTTTATAATGTATTTCTGTATATAGCTGACATTTCTCATAACAGGCTGTTAGTGTCATTACCTTTATTCACCCCTATTATTCACCCCATATATATCTTAGGGTGTGCCAAGGCAGGGGGAGAAGGAAAGAAGTTGATGAAGGTGTAGAACAGCACAAGTCCAGTATGTAGCTGCCACTTTAACCCCTTGGCTATGGCCAAGCTGAGGGCGTGTGGGCAAATTCTTCACAGCTACCTAGAGCGGACCAGAGTTTCTTATGGATATAGAGCAAGTCTAGTGGAGGTAGAAGCAGCATTAGCTTATGGACTCCACAGCACCAGTGACCAGGAGAAGCCTAAAAGCACCTGGACACAGCCGAACGACTAGGTGCAAAGCTGTCTATTACCACTTGCCTTTATGGACATTGTGGACCAGAGTATATGAAAGCAACCTGTACAAATAATGGAGCAGAGGATTTTGCCTGCCGTTAGGGAGACCCCCATGTGGATTGCCGATTAAGAAGTTATTATATCCAGTACCTGAATGCTAGAGTGTGGACCTAGTGTAGACAGATATAAGAAGGAATATCTCCCACCTGTTAGAAAGGAAACTCTGCAAGCTATTTCTGCCAGGCCTGTTACAAGGATTACAGCTGAGCTAATATTTGGATTATTACTTTTGCTAATTACAAATGAACTGTACTGACTACCCTGAGACAATTGATTAAGTAAAACGTTCCATTGTTCACAACCATTGATTCCTCATCCTTTCCACCACCTTCCTTTGCACCTAATGGTGCTGGCGTCACAAACACCGGGGACCCTGCCTCCATGGCACATTAAACCATTCCACCGAGGGCGCCTCAACCACCATCTGGTAGGAGTCCCTGGACAACAGAGTGTACCCCGAAGGAACTGGTGCTGTTCCATTCACTGCAAACCGGCCCAGTGAGCGCTGCTAATCGTGAGTAAAACTACTACTACCCCCATCGGCCCACCAACACTCACATATTGCCCGTGCGGCCCGGTCGCTGGACATGCTCATTATACTATCCGGTAAATCAAAGACATGCTCATTATACTATCCGGTAAATCAAAACAGAAGATTTTAAACTCCAATTAATGTGTACTAGGGATGAGCGAACCCGAACTGTATAGTTCGGGTTCGTACCGAATTTTGGGGTGTCCGTGACACGGACCCGAACCCGGACATTTTCGTAAAAGTCCGGGTTCGGGTTCGGTGTTCGTCGCTTTCTTGGCGCTTTTTGAAAGGCTGCAAAGCAGCCAATCAACAAGCGTCATACTACTTGCCCCAAGAGGCCGTCACAGCCATGCCTACTATTGGCATGGCTGTGATTGGCCAGAGCACCATGTGAACCCAGCCTCTATTTAAGCTGGAGTCACGTAGCGCCGCACGTCACTCTGCTCTGATCAGCATAGGGTGAGGTTGCAGCCGCGACGTTAGGGCGAGATTAGGCAGTGATTAACGCCTCCAAAAGACTTCATTCAGAGATCGATCTGCAGCTGCGGATGATTGAACTGCTGCTATTGAATTGCTCACTGTTTTTAGGCTGCCCAGAGCGTTTTTCAGTCACTTTTGTCTGGGGTGATCGGCGGCCATTTTGTGTCTTAAGGTGCGCCAGCACAAGCTGCCACCAAGTGCATTTAACCCTCAATGGTGTGGTTGTTTTTTGTCTAAAGCCTACATCAGGGTCAAGCTGTCACACCAAGTGCATTTAACCAGCAATAGTGTGGTTATTTTTTGGCCATATACTACATCAGGGGCAAGCTGAGCCTGTCACCAAGTGCATTTAACCCTCAATGGTGTGGTTGTTTTTTGGCTAAATCCTACATCAGGGTGAAGCTGTCACACCAAGTGCATTTAACCATCAATAGTCTGGTTATTTTTTGGCCATATACTAAATCAGGGGCAAGCTGTCACCAAGTGCATTTAACCCTCAATGGTGTGGTTGTTTTTTGGCTAAATCCTACATCAGGGTCAAGCTGTCACACCAAGTACATTTAACCATCAATAGTCTGGTTATTTTTTGGCCATATACTACATCAGGGGCAAGCTGAGCCTGTCACCAAGTGCATTTAACCCTCAATAGTGTGGTTGGTCAAGCTGTCACACCAAGTGCATTTAACTATCAATAGTGTTGCTATTTTTTGGCTATATCCCAGTCTAATTCTGCCAGTAAACGTATACCTGTCACCCAGCGCCTAAATACTAGGCCTCAAATTTATATCCAGCTAAATCTGTCGTTACTGCTGTGGCTGGTCAAGTTATTTAGTGTCCGTCAAAGCACAGTTTTTGTTCTGGGTTGAAATACAATTCCCAATTTAGCAATTTCCTAATTTAGTGGTTTCTGCTGTATCAGGCCTACTTTAAATTTATCCCTAAAAGGGTATATCAGATTCAAGGTGCACATAGGGTCATTCTGAATAACTTCACACACACGCTACTGTGCATTTCCAAGTCTAATTCTGTCAGTAAACCTATACCTGTCACCCAGCGCCTAAATACTAGGCCTCAAATTTATATCCAGCTAAATCTGTCGTTACTGGTGTGGCTGGTCAAGTTATTTAGTGTCCGTCAAAGCACAGTTTTTGTTCTGGGTTGAAATACAATTCCCAATTTAGCAATTTCCTAATTTAGTGGTTTCTGCTTTATCAGGCCTACTTTAAATTTATCCCTAAAAGGGTATATCAGATTCAAGGTGCACATAGGGTCATTCTGAATAACTTCACACACACGCTACTGTGCATTTCCAAGTCTAATTCTGTCAGTAAACCTATACCTGTCACCCAGCGCCTAAATACTAGGCCTCAAATTTATATCCAGCTAAATCTGTCGTTACTGGTGTGGCTGGTCAAGTTATTTAGTGTCCGTCAAAGCACAGTTTTTGTTCTGGGTTGAAATACAATTCCCAATTTAGCAATTTCCTAATTTAGTGGTTTCTGCTGTATCAGGCCTACTTTAAATTTATCCCTAAAAGGGTATATCAGATTCAAGGTGCACATAGGGTCATTCTGAATAACTTCACACACACGCTACTGTGCATTTCCAAGTCTAATTCTGTCAGTAAACCTATACCTGTCACCCAGCGCCTAAATATTAGGCCTCAAATTTATATCCAGCTAAATCTGTCGTTACTGCTGTGGCTGGTCAAGTTATTTAGTGTCCGTCAAAGCACAGTTTTTGTTCTGGGTTGAAATATAATTCCCAATTTAGCAATTTCCTAATTTAGTGGTTTTTGCTGTATCAGGCCTACTTTAAATGTATCCCTAAAAGGGTATATCAGATTCAAGGTGCACATAGGGTCATTCTGAATAACTTCACACACACGCTACTGTGCATTTCCAAGTCTAATTCTGTCAGTAAACCTATACCTGTCACCCAGCGCCTAAATACTAGGCCTCAAATTTATATCCAGCTAAATCTGTCGTTACTGGCGTGGCTGGTCAAGTTATTTAGTGTCCGTCAAAGCACAGTTTTTGTTCTGGGTTGAAATACAATTCCCAATTTAGCAATTTCCTAATTTAGTGGTTTCTGCTGTATCAGGCCTACTTTAAATTTATCCCTAAAAGGGTATATCAGATTCAAGGTGCACATAGGGTCATTCTGAATAACTTCACACACACGCTACTGTGCATTTCCAAGTCTAATTCTGTCAGTAAACCTATACCTGTCACCCAGCGCCTAAATACTAGGCCTCAAATTTATATCCAGCTAAATCTGTCGTTACTGATGTGGCTGGTCAAGTTATTTAGTGTCCGTCAAAGCACAGTTTTTGTTCTGGGTTGAAATACAATTCCCAATTTAGCAATTTCCTAATTTAGTGGTTTCTGCTGTATCAGGCCTACTTTAAATTTATCCCTAAAAGGGTATATCAGATTCAAGGTGCACATAGGGTCATTCTGAATAACTTCACACACACGCTACTGTGCATTTCCAAGTCTAATTCTGTCAGTAAACCTATACCTGTCACCCAGTGCCTAAATACTAGGCCTCAAATTTATATCCAGCTAAATCTGTCGTTACTGGTGTGGCTGGTCAAGTTATTTAGTGTCCGTCAAAGCACAGTTTTTGTTCTGGGTTGAAATACAATTCCCAATTTAGCAATTTCCTAATTTAGTGGTTTCTGCTGTATCAGGCCTACTTTAAATTTATCCCTAAAAGGGTATATCAGATTCAAGGTGCACATAGGGTCATTCTGAATAACTTCACACACACGCTACTGTGCATTTCCAAGTCTAATTCTGTCAGTAAACCTGTACCTGTCACCCAGCGCCTAAATACTAGGCCTCAAATTTATATCCAGCTAAATCTGTCGTTACTGCTGTGGCTGGTCAAGTTATTTAGTGTCCGTCAAAGCACAGTTTTTGTTCTGGGTTGAAATATAATTCCCAATTTAGCAATTTCCTAATTTAGTGGTTTTTGCTGTATCAGGCCTACTTTAAATGTATCCCTAAAAGGGTATATCAGATTCAAGGTGCACATAGGGTCATTCTGAATAACTTCACACACACGCTACTGTGCATTTCCAAGTCTAATTCTGTCAGTAAACCTAAACCTGTCACCCAGCGCCTAAATAATAGGCCTCAAATTTATAGTCAGCTAAATCTGTGGTTACTGCTGTGCCTGTATTAGTTTAATACGGTACCTAAATAGATAGCCAGATAGTGTTAGTTGTCTTTAAAAAAAGGCCTGAATTTGAATTCAATACATTTGGTCAAATAATATTTTTGTTGTTGTGGTGAACGATAACAATGAGGAAAACATCTAGTAAAGGACGCGGACGCGGACATGGTCGTGGTGGTGTTAGTGGACCCTCTGGTGCTGGGAGAGGACGTGGCCGTTCTGCCACAGCCACACGTCCTAGTGTACCAACTACCTCAGGTCCCAGTAGCCGCCATAATTTACAGCGATATTTGGTGGGGCCCAATGCCGTTCTAAGAATGGTAAGGCCTGAGCAGGTACAGACATTAGTCAATTGGGTGGCCGACAGTGGATCCAGCATGTTCACATTATCTCCCACCCAGTCTTCTGCAGAAAGCGCACAGATGGCGCCTGAAAACCAAGCCCATCAGTCTGTCACATCACCCCCATGCATACCAGGGAAACTGTCTGAGCCTCAAGTTATGCAGCCGTCTCTTATGCTGTTTGAAGACTCCGCTGGCAGGGTTTCCCAAGGGCATCCACCCAGTCCTTCCCCAGCGGTGGAAGACATAGAATGCACTGACGCACAACCACTTATGTTTCCTGATGATGAGGACATGGGAATACCACCTCAGCATGTCTTTGATGATGACGAAACACAGGTGCCAATTGCTGCGTCTTTCTGCAGTGTGCAGACTGAACAGGAGGTCAGGGATCAAGACTAGGTGGAAGACGATGCAGGGGACGATGAGGTCCTAGACCCCACATGGAATGAAGGTCGTGCCACTGACTTTTACAGTTCGGAGGAAGAGGCAGTGGTGAGACCGAGCCAACAGCGTAGCAAAAGAGGGAGCAGTGGGCAAAAGCAGAACAGCCGACGCCAAGAGACTCCGCCTGCTACTGACCGCCGCCATCTGGGACCGAGCACCCCAAAGGCAGCTTCAAGGAGTTCCCTGGCATGGCACTTCTTCAAACAATGTGCTGACGACAAGACCCGAGTGGTTTGCACGCTGTGCCATCAGAGCCTGAAGCGAGGCATTAACGTTCTGAACCTTAGCACAACCTGCATGACCAGGCACCTGCATGCAAAGCATGAACTGCAGTGGAGTAAACACCTTAAAAACAAGGAAGTCACTCAGGCTCCCCCTGCTACCTCTTCTGCTGCTGCCGCAGCCTCGGCCTCTTCTGCTGCTGCCGCCTCGGCCTCTTCTGCTGCTGCCGCCTCGGCCTCTTCTGCTGCTGCCGCCTCGGCCTCTTCCTCCGCCTCTGGAGGAACGCTGGCACCTGCCACCCAGCAAACAGGGGCTGTACCACCAACACCACCACCTCCGTCACCAAGCATCTCAACCATGTCACACGGCAGCGTTCAGCTCTCCATCTCACAAACATTTGAGAGAAAGCGTAAATTCCCCCCTAGCCACCCTCGATCCCTGGCCCTGAATGCCAGCATTTCTAAACTACTGGCCTATGAAATGCTGTCATTTAGGCTGGTGGACACAGACAGCTTCAAACAGCTCATGTCGCTTGCTGTCCCACAGCCGGCACTACTTCTCCAAGAGAGCCGTGCCTTCCCTGCACAACCAAGTATCCGATAAAATCAAGTGTGCACTGCGCAACGCCATCTGTGGCAAGGTCCACCTAACCACAGATACGTGGACCAGTAAGCACGGCCAGGGACGCTATATCTCCCTAACTGCACACTGGGTAAATGTAGTGGCAGCTGGGCCCCAGGCGGAGAGCTGTTTGGCGCACGTCCTTCCGCCGCCAAGGATCGCAGGGCAACATTCTTTGCCTCCTGTTGCCTCCTCCTCCTACTCGGCTTCCTCCTCCTCTTCTTCTACCTGCTCATCCAGTCAGCCACACACCTTCACCACCAACTTCAGCACAGCCCAGGGTAAACGTCAGCAGGCCATTCTGAAACTCATATGTTTGGGGGACAGGCCCCACACCGCACAGGAGTTGTGGCGGGGTATAGAACAACAGACCGACGAGTGGTTGCTGCCGGTGAGCCTCAAGCCCGGCCTGGTGGTGTGTGATAATGGGCGAAATCTCGTTGCAGCTCTGGGACTAGCCGTTTTGACGCACATCCCTTGCTTGGCGCATGTGCTGAATTTGGTGGTGCAGAAGTTCATTCACAACTACCCCGACATGTCAGAGCTGCTGCATAAAGTGCAGGCCGTCTGTTCGCGCTTCCGGCGTTCACATCCTGCCGCTGCTCGCCTGTCTGCGCTACAGCGTAACTTCGGCCTTCCCGCTCACAGCCTCATATGCGACGTGCCCACCAGGTGGAACTCCACCTTGCACATGCTGGACAGACTGTGCGAGCAGCAGCAGGCCATAGTGGAGTTTCAGCTGCAGCACGCACGGGTCAGTCGCACTACGGAACAGCACCACTTCACCACCAATGAATGGGCCTCCATGCGACACCTGTGTGCCCTGTTGCGCTGTTTCGAGTACTCCACCAACATGGCCAGTGGCGATGACGCCGTTATCAGCGTTACAATACCACTTCTATGTCTCCTTGAGAAAACACATAGGGCGATGATGGAAGAGGAGGTGGCCCATGAGGAGGAGGAGGAAGAAGAGGGGTCATTTTTAGCACTTTCAGGCCAGTCTCTTCGAAGTGACTCAGAGGGAGGTTTTTTGCAACAGCAGAGGCCAGGTACAAATGTGGCCAGCCAGGGCCCACTACTGGAGGACGAGGATGAGGAGGAGGTGGAGGAGGATGAGGATGAAGTATGGTCACAGCGGGGTGGCACCCAACGCAGCTCGGGCCCATCACTGGTGCGTGGCTGGGGGGAAAGGCAGGACGATGACGTTACGCCTCCCACAGAGGACAGCTTGTCCTTACCTTTGGGCAGCCTGGCACACATGAGCGACTACATGCTGCAGTGCCTGCGCAACAACAGCAGAGTTGCCCACATTTTAACGTGTGCGGACTACTGGGTTGCCACCCTGCTGGATCCACGCTACAAAGACAATGTGCCCACCTTACTTCCTGCACTGGAGCGTGATAGGAAGATGCGCGAGTACAAGCGCACGTTGGTAGACGCGCTACTGAGAGCATTCCCAAATGTCACAGGGGAACAAGTGGAAGCCCAAGGCCAAGGCAGAGGAGGAGCAAGAGGTCGCCAAGGCAGCTGTGTCACGGCCAGCTCCTCTGAGGGCAGGGTTAGCATGGCAGAGATGTGAAAAAGTTTTGTCAACAAGCCACAGCTAACTGCACCACCACCTGATACGCAACGTGTTAGCAGGAGGCAACATTTCACTAACATGGTGGAACAGTACGTGTGCACACCCCTCCACGTACTGACTGATGGTTCGGCCCCATTCAACTTCTGGGTCTCTAAATTGTCCACGTGGCCAGAGCTAGCCTTTTATGCCTTGGAGGTGCTGGCCTGCCCGGCGGCCAGCGTTTTGTCTGAACGTGTATTCAGCACGGCAGGAGGCGTCATTACAGACAAATGCAGCCGCCTGTCTACAGCCAATGTGGACAAGCTGACGTTCATAAAAATGAACCAGGCATGGATCCCACAGGACCTGTCCATCCCTTGTGCAGATTAGACATTAACTACCTCCCCTTAAACATATATTATTGTACTCCAGGGCACTTCCTCATTCAATCCTCTTTTTATTTTCATTTTACCGTTATATTGCGGGGCAACCCAAAGTTGAATGAACATCTCCTCTGTCTGGGTGCCGGGGCCTAAATATATGACAATGGACTGTTACAGTGGTGGCTGACATGAAGTCTGATTCTCTGCTATGTTGAAAGGTAGGGGTTGAGCGGCACTCCTGTTGGAGAGTGGGCGGTGCTCTGTGGTAAGGGTATGTCCAAATTTATATAAAAAAACCACGGCATGACGAAGACAAAAAAAATAAAAATAACTTTCAACTCACCAGTATCTTGTGCTGTTGGAATTCCAGTGGAGAGAGTCTACTCTGGCCAGGTCCAACAGTCCAACATAGTGAAGATGACAGGATCAGTGCAGTACTTGACAAAATGAAATTCATATTTTGTTTGGAGACATTTAAAATGCACATGGCGGTTTACACATTTCAAACACAGCCATGCAAAATGTCAAGAACGCTGGGAAGAAGGAAAATGAAAACATGGAGAATGGAGAATCCTAGGTATAAATGTACAGCAGCAGAGTACATGAAGAATTAGGCTTCAGGCACCCTCTAGGCCAGTGATGGCTAACCTTGGCACTCCCGCTGTGGTAAAAATACAACTCCCAAGATGCCCCCCTTGCCTGGCTGCTCTCAGAACTCTATAGAAATAAATGAAGCATGCTGGGAGTCGTAGTTTCACCACAGCTGGAGTGCCAAGGTTAGCCATCACTGCTCTAGGCAGTGAGGAAAATGGGCTTTGGAGAAGCTGTTTTCTCTGGTTCCATCTACCATTCCTTTAGAACTCATTGCAAACAAATGTACACATTAGAGTTGAGCGGACACCTGGATGTTCGGGTTCGAGAAGTTCGGCCGAACTTCCCGGAAATGTTCGGGTTCGGGATCCGAACCCGATCCCCATTGAAGTCAATGGGGACCCGAACTTTTCGGCATTAAAAAGGCTGTAAAACAGCCCAGGAAAGAGCTAGAAGGCTGCAAAAGGCAGCAACATGTAGGTAAATCCCCTGCAAACAAATGTGGATAGGGAAATGAATAAAAATAAAAATAAAATAAATAAAAATTAACCAAATATCAATTGGAGAGAGGTCCCATAGCAGAGAATCAGGCTTCATGTCAGCCACTACTGCAACAGTCCATTGGCATATATTTAGGCCCAGGTACCCAGCCAGAGGAGAGAGGTCCCGTAACAGTGAATCTGGCTTCATGTCAGCAGAGAATCATTCTGCATGTCATAGCAGAGAATCAGGCTTCACGTCAGCCACCACTGCAACAGTCCATTGGCATATATTTAGGCCCAGGTACCCAGCCAGAGGAGAGAGGTCCCGTAACAGAGAATCTGTCTTCATGTCAGCAGAGAATCAGTCTGCATGTCATAGCAGAGAATCAGGCTTCAAGTCAGCCACCACTGCAACAGTCCATTGTCATATATTTAGGCCCAGGCACCCAGCCAGAGGAGAGAGGTCCCGTAACAGAGAATCTGGCTTCATGTCAGCAGAGAATCAGTCTGCATGTCATAAAAGGGAATCAGGCTTCACGTCAGCCACCACTGCAACAGTCCATTGGCATATATTTAGGCCCAGGTACCCAGCCAGAGGAGAGAGGTCCCGTAACAGAGAATCTGGCTTCATGTCAGCAGAGAATCAGTCTGCATGTCATAGCAGAGAATCAGGCTTCACGTCAGCCACCACTGTAACAGTCCATTGTCATATATTTAGGCCCAGGCACCCAGCCAGAGGAGAGAGGTCCCGTAACAGACAATCTGGCTTCATGTCAGCAGAGAATCAGTCTTCATGTCATAGCAGAGAATCAGGCTTCACGTCACCCACCACTGCAACAGTCCATTTTCATAAATTTAGGCCCAGCACCCTGGCAGAGGAGAGAGGTCCCGTAACAGACAATCTGGCTTCATGTCAGCAGAGAATTAGTCTGCATGTCATAGCAGAGAATCAGGCTTCACGTCAGCCACCAATGCAACAGTCCATTGTCAGATATTTAGGCCCAGCACCCAGGCAGAGGAGAGAGGTCCCGTAATAGACAATCTGGCTTCATGTCAGCAGAGAATCAGTCTTCATGTCATAGCAGAGAATCAGTCTTCATGTCATAGCAGAGAATCAGGCTTTACGTCACCCACCACTGTAAGAGTCTATTTTCATAAATTTAGGCCCAGCACCCAGGCAGAGGAGAGAGGTCCCGTAACAGACAATCTGGCTTCATGTCAGCAGAGAATCAGTCTGCATGTCATAGCAGAAAATCAGGCTTCACGTCAGCCACCACTGCAACAGTCCATTGTCAGATATTTAGGCCCAGCACCCAGGCAGAGGAGAGAGGTCCCGTAACAGAGAATCTGTCTTCATGTCAGCAGAGAATTAGTCTGCATGTCATAGCAGAGAATCAGGCTTCACGTCACCCAACATTGGAACAGTCCATTGGCATATATTTAGGCCCCGGCACCCAGACAGAGGAGAGGTTCATTCAACTTTGGATAGCCTCGCAATATAATGGTAAAATGAAAATAAAAATAGGATTGAATGAGGAAATGCCCTGGAGTCCAATAATATATGGTTAAGGGGAGGTAGTTAATGTCTAATCTGCACAAGGGATGGACAGGTCCTGTGGGATCCATGCCTGGTTCATTTTTATGAACGTCAGCTTGTCCACATTGGCTGTAGACAGGCGGCTGCGTTTGTCTGTAATGACGCCCCCTGCCGTGCTGAATACACGTTCAGACAAAACGCTGGCCGCCGGGCAGGCCAGCACCTTCAAGGCATAAAAGGCTAGCTCTGGCCACGTGGACAATTTAGAGACCCAGAAGTTGAATGGGGCCGAACCATCAGTCAGTACGTGGAGGGGTGTGCACACGTACTGTTCCACCATGTTAGTGAAATGTTGCCTCCTGCTAACACGTTGCGTATCAGGTGGTGGTGCAGTTAGCTGTGGCGTGTTGACAAAACTTTTTCACATCTCTGCCATGCTAACCCTGCCCTCAGAGGAGCTGGCCGTGACACAGCTGCCTTGGCGAGCTCTTGCTCCTCCTCTGCCTTGGCCTTGGGCTACCACTTGTTCCCCTGTGACATTTGGGAATGCTCTCAGTAGCGCATCTACCAACGTGCGCTTGTACTCGCGCATCTTCCTATCACGCTCCAGTGCAGGAAGTAAGGTGGGCACATTGTCTTTGTAGCGTGGATCCAGCAGGGTGGCAACCCAGTAGTCTGCACAGGTTAAAATGTGGGCAACTCTGCTGTCGTTGCGCAGGCACTGCAGCATGTAGTCGCTCATGTGTGCCAGGCTGCCCAGGGGTAAGAACAAGCTGTCCTCTGTGGGAGGCGTATCGTCATTGTCCTGCCTTTCCCCCCAGCCACGCACCAGTGATGGACCCGAGCTGCGTTGGGTGCCACCCCGCTGTGACCATGCTTCATCCTCATCCTCCTCCACCTCCTCCTCATCCTCGTCCTCCAGTAGTGGGCCCTGTCTGGCCACATTTGTACCTGGCCTCTGCTGTTGCCAAAAACCTCCCTCTGAGTCACTTCGAAGAGACGGGCCTGAAAGTGCTAAAAATGACCCCTCTTCCTCCTCCTCCTCCTCCTGGGCCACCTCCTCTTCCATCATCGCCCTAAGTGTTTTCTCAAGGAGACATAGAAGTGGTATTGTAACGCTGATAACGGCGTCATCGCCACTGGCCATGTTGGTGGAGTACTCGAAACAGCGCAACAGGGCACACAGGTCTCGCATGGAGGCCCAGTCATTGGTGGTGAAGTGGTGCTGTTCTGTAGTGCAACTGACCCGTGCGTGCTGCAGCTGAAACTCCACTATGGCCTGCTGCTGCTCTCACAGTCTGTCCAGCATGTGCAAGGTGGAGTTCCACCTGGTGGGCACGTCGCAGATGAGGCGGTGAGCGGGAAGGCTGAAGTTACGCTGTAGCGCAGACAGGCGAGCAGCAGCAGGATGTGAACGCCGGAAGCGCGAACAGACGGCCCGCACTTTATGCAGCAGCTCTGACATGTCGGGGTAGTTGTGAATGAACTTCTGCACCATCAAATTCAGCACATGCGCCAAGCAAGGGATGTGCGTCAAATTGGCTAGTCCCAGAGCTGCAACGAGATTTCGCCCATTATCACACACCACCAGGCCGGGCTTGAGGCTCACCGGCAGCAACCACTCGTCGGTCTGTTGTTCTATACTCTGCCACAACTCCTGTGCGGTGTGGGGCCTGTCCCCCAAACATATGAGTTTCAGAATGGCCTGCTGACGTTTACCCTGGGCTGTGCTGAAGTTGGTGGTGAAGGTGTGTGGCTGACCTGGATGAGCAGGTGGAAGAAGAGGAGGAGGAAGCCGAGAAGGAGGAGGTGGCAACAGGAGGCAAAGAATGTTGCCCTGCGATCCTTGGCGGCGGAAGGACGTGCGCTAAACAGCTCTCCGCCTGGGGCCCAGCTGCCACTACATTTACCCAGTGTGCAGTTAGGGAGATATAGCGTCCCTGGCCGTGCTTACTGGTCCACGTATCTGTGGTTAGGTGGACCTTGCTACAGATGGCGTTGCGCAGTGCACACTTGATTTTATCGGATACTTGGTTGTGCAGGGAAGGCACGGCTCTCTTGGAGAAGTAGTGGCGGCTGGGAACAACATACTGTGGGACAGCAAGCGACATGAGCTGTTTGAAGCTGTCTGTGTCCACCAGCCTAAATGACAGCATTTCATAGGCCAGTAGTTTAGAAATGCTGGCATTCAGGGCCAGGGATCGAGGGTGGCTAGGTGGGAATTTACGCTTTCTCTCAAATGTTTGTGAGATGGAGAGCTGAACGCTGGCGTGTGACATGGTTGAGACGCTTGGTGACGGAGGTGGTGGTGGTGTTGGTGGTACATCCCCTGTTTGCTGGGCGGCAGGTGCCAACGTTCCTCCAGAGGCAGAGGAAGAGGCCGAGGCGGCAGCAGCAGAAGAGGTAGCAGGGGGAGCCTGAGTGACTTCCTTGGTTTTAAGGTGTTTACTCCACTGCAGTTCATGCTTTGCATGCAGGTGCCTGGTCATGCAGGTTGTGCTCAGGTTCAGAACGTTAATGCCTCGCTTCAGGCTCTGATGGCACAGCGTGCAAACCACTCGTGTCTTGTCGTCAGCACATTGTTTGAAGAAGTGCCATGCCAGGGAACTCCTTGAAGCTGCCTTTGGGGTGCTCGGTCCCAGATGGCGGCGGTCAGTAGCAGGCGGAGTCTCTTGGCGGCGGGTGTTCTGCTTTTGCCCACTGCTCCCTCTTTTGCTACGCTGTTGGCTCGGTCTCACCACTGCCTCTTCCTCCGAACTGTGAAAGTCAGTGGCACGACCTTCATTCCATGTGGGGTCTAGGACCTCATCGTCCCCTGCATCGTCTTCCACCCAGTCTTGATCCCTGACCTCCTGTTCAGTCTGCACACTGCAGAAAGACGCAGCAGTTGGCACCTGTGTTTCGTCATCATCAGAGACATGCTGAGGTGGTATTCCCATGTCCTCATCATCAGGAAACATAAGTGGTTGTGCGTCAGTGCATTCTATGTCTTTAACCGCTGGGGAAGGGCTAGGTGGCCCTTGGGAAACCCTGCCAGCGGAGTCTTCAAACAGCATAAGAGACTGCTGCATAACTTGAGGCTGAGACAGTTTCCCTGGTATGCATGGGGGTGATGTGACAGACTGATTGGGTTGGTTTTCAGGCGCCATCTGTGCGCTTTCTGCAGAAGACTGGGTGGGAGATAATGTGAACGTGCTGGATCCACTGTCGGCCACCCAATTGACTAATGCCTGTACCTGCTCAGGCCTTACCATCCTTAGAACGGCATTGGGCCCCACCATATATCGCTGTAAATTCTGGCGGCTACTGGGACCTGAGGTAGTTGGTACACTAGGACGTGTGGATGTGGCAGAACGGCCACGTCCTCTCCCAGCACCAGAGGGTCCACTAACACCACCACGACCATGTCCACGTCCGCGTCCCTTACTAGATGTTTTTCTCATTGTTATGGTTCACCACAACAACAAAAATATTATTTGGCCCAATGTATTGTATTCAAATTCAGCGGGATATAAATTTGAGGCCTAGTATTTAGGCGCTGGGTGACCGGTATGGATTTAGTGACAGAATTAGACTTGGAAATGCACAGTAGCGTGTGTGTGAAGTTTTTCTGAATGACCCTATGTGCACCTTGAATATTATATACCCTTTTAGGGATAGATTTCAAATAGCTCTGATATAGCAGAAACCACTAAATTATGAAATTGCTAAATTGGGAATTGTATTTCAACCCTGAACAAAAAATGTGCTTTGACGGACACTAAATAACTTGCCCATCCACAACAGGACAGCGGTAACGACAGATTTAGCGGGATATAAATTTGAGGCCTAGTATTTAGGCGCTGGGTGACCGGTATGGATTTACTAACAGAATTAGACTTGGAAAAGCACAGTAGCGTGTGTGTGAAGTTATTCTGAATGACCCTATGTGCACCTTGAATATTATATACCCTTTTAGGGATAGATTTCAAATAGCTCTGATATAGCAGAAACACCTAAATTATGAAATTGCTAAATTGGGAATTGTATTTCAACCCTGAACAAAAAATGTGCTTTAACGGACACTAAATAACTTGCCCAGCCACAACAGTACAGCGGTAACGACAGATTTAGCGGTATATAAATTTGAGGCCTAGTATTTAGGCGCTGGGTGACCGGTATGGATTTACTAACAGAATTAGACTTGGAAATGCACAGTAGCGTGTGTGTGAAGTTATTCTGAATGACCCTATGTGCACCTTGAATATTATATACCCTTTTAGGGATAGATTTCAAATAGCTCTGATATAGCAGAAACCACTAAATTATGAAATTGCTAAATTGGGAATTGTATTTCAACCCAGAACAAAAAATGTGCTTTGGCGGACACTAAATAACTTGCCCATCCACAACAGTACAGCGGTAACGACAGATTTAGCGGGATATAAATTTGAGGCCTAGTATTTAGGCGCTGGGTGACCGGTATGGATTTAGTGACAGAATTAGACTTGGAAATGCACAGTAGCGTGTGTGTGAAGTTATTCTGAATGACCCTATGTGCACCTTGAATATTATATACCCTTTTAGGGATAGATTTCAAATAGCTCTGATATAGCAGAAACCACTAAATTATGAAATTGCTAAATTGGGAATTATATTTTAACCCTGAACAAAAAATTTGCTTTAACGGACACTAAATAACTTGCCCAGCCACAACAGTACAGCGGTAACGACAGATTTAGCGGGATATAAATTTGAGGCCTAGTATTTAGGCGCTGGGTGACCGGTATGGATTTAGTGACAGAATTAGACTTGGAAATGCACAGTAGCGTGTGTGAAGTTATTCTGAATGACCCTATGTGCACCTTGAATATTATATACCCTTTTAGGGATAGATTTCAAATAGCTCTGATATAGCAGAAACCACTAAATTATGAAATTGCTAAATTGGGAATTGTATTTCAACCCTGAACAAAAAATGTGCTTTAACGGACACTAAATAACTTGCCCAGCCACAACAGTACAGCGGTAACGACGGATTTAGCGGGATATAAATTTGAGGCCTAGTATTTAGGCGCTGGGTGACCGGTATGGATTTACTAACAGAATTAGACTTGGAAATGCACAGTAGCGTGTGTGAAGTTATTCTGAATGACCCTATGTGCACCTTGAATATTATATACCCTTTTAGGGATAGATTTCAAATAGCTCTGATATAGCAGAAACCACTAAATTATGAAATTGCTAAATTGGGAATTGTATTTCAACCCTGAACAAAAAATGTGCTTTGACGGACACTAAATAACTTGCCCAGCCACAACAGTACAGCGGTAACGACAGATTTAGCGGGATATAAATTTGAGGCCTAGTATTTAGGCGCTGGGTGACCGGTATGGATTTAGTGACAGCATTAGACTGGGATATGGCCAAAAAATAACCACACTATTGCTGGTTAAATGGACTTGGTGTGACAGCTTGACCAACCACACTACTGAGGGTTAAATGCACTTGGTGACGGGCGCAGCTTGCCCCTGATGTAGTATATGGCCAAAAAATGAACAGACTATTGCTGGTTAAATGCACTTGGTGTGACAGCTTTACCCTGTTGTAGGCTTTAGCCAAAAAACAACCACACCATTGAGGGTTAAATGCACTTGGTGACAGGCGCAGCTTTCCCCTGATGTAGTATATGGCCAAAAAATGAACAGACTATTGCTGGTTAAATGCACTTGGTGTGACAGCTTGACCAACCACACTACTGAGGGTTAAATGCACTTGGTGACGGGCGCAGCTTGCCCCTGATGTAGTATATGGCCAAAAACAGAACAGACTATTGCTGGTTAAATGCACTTGGTGACGGGCGCAGCTTGCCCCAGATTTAGTATATGGCCAAAAAATTAACAGACTATTGCTGGTTAAATGCACTTGGTGTGACAGCTTCACCCTGATGTAGGTTTTAGCCAAAAAACAACCACACCATTGAGGGTTAAATGCACTTGGTGACAGGCGCAGCTTGCCCCTGATGTAGTATATGGCCAAAAAATAAACAGACTATTGCTGGTTAAATGCACTTGGTGTGACAGCTTCACCCTGATGTAGGCTTTAGCCAAAAAACAACCACACCATTGAGGGTTAAATGCACTTGGTCGCAGCTTGGATGCACTTGGTCGCAGCACTGCACAAGACACAAAATGGCCGCCGATCACCCCAGAAAAAAGTGACTGACAAACGGTCTGGGCAGCCTAAAAACAGTGAGCAATTGAATTTCAGCAGCTCAATGATGCACAGCTGCAGATCGATCGATTAATCAAGTCCTTTGGAGGAGTTAATCTGCCTAATCTCGCCCTACTGTCGCAGCCGCAACCTCTCCCTACGCTAATCAGAGCAGAGTGACGGGCGGCGCTATGTGACTCCAGCTTAAATAGAGGCTGGGTCACATGGTGCTCTGGCCAATCACAACCATGCCAATAGTAGGCATGGCTGTGACGGCCTCTTGGGGCAAGTAGTATGACGCTTGTTGATTGGCTGCTTTGCAGCCTTTCAAAAAGCGCCAAGAAAGCGTCACAAAAGCGCCAAGAAAGCGACGAACACCGAACCCGAACCCGGACTTTTACGAAAATGTCCGGGTTCGGGTCCGTGTCACGGACACCCCAAAATTCGGTACGAACCCGAACTATACAGTTCGAGTTCGCTCATCCCTAGTCTCAGTAGCTGTACATACCTTAGTCTGCATAGTAGGGAGAATAGTGGATGGTGCGGCGGCGCCATAAACCTGTTTAATATAAGAGGGCAGTGAGGACGCCGAGAGGAGGTGCGGCGTGCGCCGAAATGATGACGTAGAGGGACACGCGTCTGCGCAAAGCAAGTGAATAATATCCGGAGTTGAAAGCTAGTATGTGGTGAGCGGGCACATGCGCAGAGGCACGATGTGGTCTAGGAAGGGAACTGGCAGGTCGTGGTTTGTACATAGGGAGGTGGGCGCATGCGTTCTGATAATAATGAATCTAAAAGAAGTATTGGCCTGTTATAAGGGACATGAAAGTTCATGATGGCTCCTATGGAATATATTCTAAAGAGAAGGTGATATATAGTATGTTCTTACAGGAAGGTAATATAGTCTTAAGTAATAGAAACATCTATAGGTATATATAACTATATAAATATATTGCTATAATGGCATCATATTATATTACTAGTAGTGTAATACTACCTGTCTGATAGTGATCATTTCACCTGTAGGGAATAAAAAGGAGGGGGGGGGGAGGAAAAGAAAGTTAATATATGGAAACCAATATTTTTATCACATTCAGTATATAGGATAATATAGGATAATATGAGCATAGAGTTATCGTAATTCGTAGAACTGTCCTAATTTATAGAATATAGGGAAGAAACAATAAGGTATTAAGGTAAAAAAGGTAAAAACTGCAAGGTATTAAAGTGAAAACTGCAATCCATGAATATAGAGACATTTAGAGAAGTCAGGAAATACAAGAAATCAAGTAATGCAAAAATCAAAGTCTCTATTTAATCCACGGGGTGACAAGGTATTGAGTTCGTAGATCCAGTAAGCCTCACGTTGTTTTAGACGTGCTATCCTGTTTCCTCCACGTCTTGCCGATGCTACTTGTTCTAGTATTTGAAACTTTAATTGGTTTATCTGGTGGTTTGCCGAGATGAAATGATGTGGTACTGGTAATTCGGTTTTGTGGCAACGAATGTCCGATTTGTGCTTGGAAATGCGGTCCCGTGCACATTGGGTAGTTTCACCCACATATGCAAGGCCGCATGGGCAACGGATCAAATATACGACATATGAAGATGAACATGTGTAAAAACCTTTCGGATGATATATTTTGCCTGAGTGGGGGTGGATGATCCTATTGCCTCTAATGACATTGTTGCATTGGGTGCAATTGAGACATGGATAGGTGCCTGTTTTTGGTGGTGCCAGTGTGGTTTGTTTAATGGAGGGTTTAATTGGGCCAATATCTGCCTTCACTAGTCTGTCTCTTAGGTTTTGGGGTCTTTTGTAGCACAAACGAACTGGAGACTGAAATTCAGGAATATCTGGATATGATTGTTGCAAGATTGACCAGTGTTTTTTTATAATTGTTTGAATTCTGGGCATGATGGGATGGTATGTCACTACCAATGGGAGACAGGAGGATGATGAGGTTGTGTTCGAAAGGGAATCCGAGCGTATGGGAAGGGTTTGTTCGTGTTTGAGTAGAGTAAGTGGATACCCTCTATCCAGAAATTTTTGGGACATTTCTTGTAATCTTTGTTTCTGGAGTATAGGGTCCTTGACAATTCTAGATACTCTTTGAAACTGGGAACGGGGTAGAGATTGTTTAGTAGTGTGGGGATGACAACTGGAGTAGTGTAGGAGAGTGTTTCGGTCGGTAGGTTTGCGATATAGATCAGTGGTCAGTGTGCCAGTGGAGGTCTTGATAACTACTGTGTCCAAGAAGCTGATAGATTGTGAGTCGGTATGTGCTGTGAATTGTAGATCGGGGTCAACACTATTAATGTAAAGCAGAAATGTAGTAAAGGTGTTCTGGTCGCCTTTCCATATGCAGAATATATCGTCGATATACCTGTGCCATGTTAGTGCATGTGTCTGGAATAGGTCATTGGAATAAATCCAATCCTCTTCGAATTGAGCCATAAAGGCATTGGCGTAGGGCGGCGCCACGTGTGCGCCCATAGCGGTCCCTTTCTTCTGAATGTAAAAATTGTCACCAAACATGAAGAAGTTGTGTTGGAGTACAAATTCTAATAGACGTATACAGAAAGTCTGTGCTGATGGGAGAAGTTCAGAGGTGTTTAGCAGTGTTGTGACTGCTTTGATTCCTTTGTCGTGTGAAATGGAAGTGTATAGGCTGTTGATATCTAGTGTCACTAGCAGACTATCTGGGGGTAGATCCTGTAAATCTGAGATGATGGATAGGAATTGTGAGGTATCCAATAGGAAGGAACGTGTTTGTTTGATGAGTGGGGTTAGTATTTTTTCAAGAAACTTTGATAACGGTGAAAGTAAGGAATCGGTGGAGGCTACAATGGGCCTACCTGGTGGGTGTGTAAGATTTTTATGGATTTTGGGTAGAATGTAAAATACTGGAAGAATAGGGTTGCTATTGAGAAGAAAAGTGTAAGTAGGTTTATCAATGGTGTTGAGTTGAAGATGATGGTCTAGGAATGTGGTAATGTCCTTGGTGAGTTGAAAAGTAGTGTTGTGTTGAACCTGTTCATAGGTGGTGGTATCGGCTAATTGTTTTTGTATTTCTTGAATGTAGAATGAAGTATCCATTATTACTATCGCGCCTCCTTTGTCAGCTGGTTTGATGGTAATTGTTTTATCTGACTGTAGTGTGTTCAAAGCCATGTGTTCCTCACTTCTTAAATTGGATGGAACATGTAATTCTCCATTTTTCAGGGCACTAGTGCTGATTTTAATTTCACGATTTATGAGATCAATAAATGCTTCTACACCGTGATATGTTTTGGGGGGCATGTAGTTACTTTTATTTCTCAGGCCCAGTGTTTTGATAGATAAGGGGGTAGGTGATGTGACTATGGGTGGTGGTGTGCTTTGTTGTGAGAAATGGGCTTTAAGCCTCAGTGTTCTGTAGAATCTGTTAAGTTCCTGTTCCAAAAGAAAAGATCTTAGATTGCCGTATGGGCAGAATGAGAGTCCCTTTGATAGGACATTCAGTTCAGCTGGTGAGAGAGTTCGTGAGGAAATGTTTGTCTGTAAAGCTGACCATTTTTTGTTACAAGCCACATATCCATATTAGGATTGCATGGGTGCTTTTGGTCCGTTATGTATTCTCCTGTATGTTAGACATGTTCTCCCTAATTCATGTTATAACATTACATTGTCAACACGAGATATATGAAATAACTCTTTATTCTATTATTGTATATATTAATGTAAATATTTACTTATCTATATACTAGGCCATGAACAAGGTCTAAGATTAGACCGAAACGTTGGCCAGTGGCTACTATTTTGGATGGATTTACAAAAAAAGATATGAAATAGAATATTAAAAAAGCAACTTATAAATTCATTATAGAGTGCCGTGGTTTTTTTATATAAATTTGATTCTCTGCTATGACATGCAGACTGATTCTCTGCTGACATGAAGCCAGATTCTCTGTTACGGGACCTCTCTCCTCTGGCTGGGTACCTGGGCCTAAATATATGCCAATGGACTGTTGCAGTGGTGGCTGACGTGAAGCCTGATTCTCTTCTATGACATGCAGACTGATTCTCTGCTGACATGAAGCCAGATTCTCTTTTACGGGACCTCTCTCCTCTGGCTGGGTACCTGGGCCTAAATATATGCCAATGGACTGTTGCAGTGGTGGCTGACGTGAAGCCTGATTCTCTTCTATGACATGCAGACTGATTCTCTGCTGACATGAAGCCAGATTCTCTTTTACGGGACCTCTCTCCTCTGGCTGGGTGCCTGGGCCTAAATATATGACAATGGACTGTTGCAGTGGTGGCTGACGTGAAGCCTGATTCTCTGCTATGACATGCAGACTGATTCTCTGCTGAAATGAAGCCAGATTCTCTGTTACGGGACCTCTCTCCTCTGGCTGGGTACCTGGGCCTAAATATATGCCAATGGACTGTTGCAGTGGTGGCTGACATGAAGCCTGATTCTCTGCTATGGGACCTCTCTCCAATTGATATTGGTTAATTTTTATTTATTTTATTTTTATTTTTATTCATTTCCCTATCCACATTTGTTTGCAGGGGATTTACCTACATGTTGCTGCCTTTTGCAGCCTTCTAGCTCTTTCCTGGGCTGTTTTACAGCCTTTTTAGTGCCGAAAAGTTCGGGTCCCCATTGACTTCAATGGGGATCGGGTTCGGATCCCGAACCCGAACATTTCCGGGAAGTTCGGCCGAACTTCTCGAACCCGAACATCCAGGTGTCCGCTCAACTCTAATGTGTACATTTGTTTGCAATGAGTTCTAAAGGAATGGTAGATGGAACCAGAGAAAACAGCTTCTCCAAAGCCCATTTTCCTCACTGCCTAGAGTAGTGATGGCTAACCTTGGCACTCCAGCTGTGGTGAAACTACGACTCCCAGCATGCTTCATTTATTTCTATAGAGTTCTGAGAGCAGCCAGGCAAGGGGGGCATCTTGGGAGTTGTAGTTTTACCACAGCTGGAGTGCCAAGGTTAGCCATCACTGGCCTAGAGGGTGCCTGAAGCCTAATTCTTCATGTACTCTGCTGCTGTACATTTATACCTAGGATTCTCCATTCTCCATGTTTTCATTTTCCTTCTTCCCAGCGTTCTTGACATTTTGCATGTCTGTGTTTGAAATGTGTAAACCGCCATGTGCATTTTAAATGTCTCCAAACAAAATATGAATTTCATTTTGTCAAGTACTGCACTGATCCTGTCATCTTCACTATGTTGGACTGTTGGACCTGGCCAGAGTAGACTCTCTCCACTGGAATTCCAACAGCACAAGATACTGGTGAGTTGAAAGTTATTATTATTTTTTTTTGTCTTCGTCATGTTTGAGGATTCCTTTTTCCCCCGTTCATGGCTTTCTGTGTTGGTGACCACACTGCCTATACATGCACTAGACATAATGTTTGTGGTTACCAGTTGTTGCAGTTAAAGAAACTTCTAGGTGACTGATGGTGGTGCCATTGAAATTGTGTGATTCAATTTTTACCTTTTGATATTTTCTATGTTCAGCCCTAACATTCAACTGGCCCACCAGAGTACCAGAGGATTGTTCGGTGGGTCAAGAATACCATCCATTAAAAAAGTGATTGCGCTGCCTTCCACTGACTCCAGCCTCTAAGTGTAGAAAGTGGAAGACAGCTCGATCGCCTTTTTAATGGATTGGGAATCTTTGTGAAATTAACCCACTTCACATGGCTGATCAGCGACACCAAGGAAAGAAATCTACATACGGTACACAGTGGTGACTTTATACAAATGTATTTTAGTTTGTATAATATTTTTTATATAAGGTCAGGAATACCATAGTTGATCCCAAAGGTCCAGGAGAAAAAAAAGCATTTTGAGCTGCCTTTAGAGCCAATAATTTGCCATCATTGAATCAAAAACCTATTATTTGTTCGTAAAATGGGGGTGGTGTCCAAAGAATAATTTCCTCTAGTGGGCTCAAGGAACCCCAGGCCGACACTGTTCACTCCTAAGTTGCTGATGACAGTGCAGCTCCATTGTCATGGGCAGCTCACGGTTTATGAAACTTTAGCTGAATTATTAACTTGGTGTTTAATACTTAAAAATTAAGGGTACAGCCACATGGTCAGGTTTCCTGATGCAGCTTTTGGAAGCTGAAACCAGGAGTGAATTAAAAAAAGATGAGAAGTCCAATCTGTTCTTTATATTTTCTTTCCATTTACCGTATGGTCCACTCATGATTTTGGCTTCCAAAACTACATCCAGAAACCTTATCATGTGGCTGTACCATAATTAAGTAGTTTTCATTACTCAGTGGGGACTACGGATAAATACATGGGCACCTATTTCCAAAATGATTCATTACACTGCAATTTCCTTGCAGAAAGTTGATCGAACCATGGCATTAAAAGAGAAATGTTGAGTGGTAAAAGGTTCAGTAGTTGGCTGAGTCCACTGGTTTTGTTGGCTACTAGTGTAAACTGGCAAACATATCTTCTTCAATAAGATATAACTGTTACCTGCCAAGGAAACTGCAGACTTCTCAGACATGATTGATAATCTACCGTAATCATTTTATCACAATTGTAGGCGATATATGTCCAAGCATTAAACAACTCTTCTGTATTTTACCCCCCAGGCACACAGATTAAACAGCATTCAAAAGAGAGGTAAATTATACAAGCGGAGATAATGCAAGGCACATTTTGAAAGCTGGCAATTTATGAATTACTTTGCCATTATTAAGCGATTGTACATGTACCACTATATTGTAAAAACACCTTCATTATCATTGCATTGCAGGATAATGACAACAGCGTTGGATAGTTCTAGTGAAGGGTTTCAATCGCTTTTCATACATGGCGGGGGGACAAAAAATGCAACTGATGATATTAGGATGAGCTGAAAAGAAGTTCTAGTGATCAGGAGAGATTACTAATTACTATACCCACATATTCAGATACTACAAGAGACTGATGACCATGGTAGGATTCCTGGATCAGTCCTAGAAGAACAATTTGATACAATAATAAAAAATATACAGGAACCACCACAGTGAAATATTTTGAGTGTGTATGTGAATAAGTATTAACCTCCCTATCAAAGACCCCCTATAAACACTTTTTACTTTTTTTGTGTAGTGCATATGCAGTGACCCAGCGTATCACTGCTAAGAGCTAATTGTTTCAAAACGTATATATTGTCATTTAATGCTAAAAGCACTTGTCTGTGTACTGTGTATTTTAAATTATTGTGTACAAATAAAGGATAACACTGGTGGTGTTTAGCTCACTTTCCAGGGTGATGGGCTGGTCACACCCCCTGGTTTGTTAGAGTCTTGGCTGAGCAGAGCTAGAAGCAATACCTACATGCGTGAGCTCCTGCCAAGTACGCCCAAAGAGAAGCCTCATCCAGTAAACATAATTTCTGAGACTGAAAACCAGGTAGGGACTTAACTGAGAAACTACCCCTGAGGGAAGGAGAACCGATAGACATAGAAGGTCTAGAACCATCAAGGTCTCACAGGATTCAGATAGTAAGCTACAGCATGCTTATGGCAATAAAACTTTAATGCTTGTGGAAATGGGAAATTGATTCAGTGCCCACCACACTTTAAGACTGATCGAACATCCGGATCTAAGATCTGCGCCCTGCAACTATGAACTGCAGAAAGAGTTAATGAGGATAGATTTGCAAGGCGTAGTTAGAGAGAGAGAGATAGAGAGAGAGGGATAGAGTACTACCACTACCATCATTGCTACCTATACACAACTATTCGGAAAATACTACATTGTAATATACTTTAGAACTGTGTCTATTGCTGTTATTTGTACTACTACCACTCCCATCATTTATTCAGTAAAGAGAAACTTTATTGCAACCAAATAAGATTGGTCATTGACCCCACCATCTATCCACTGGCCCCTACATCTGCCCTCCTGTCATGCACCTGTCTACATAACATCAAGGGCACCCTACCTAACACCAAGTAGGAACTCTCTAAAGGTCCACGGTGTGCACTGAGGGAAGAAAGGATGTGCCTTCAATTTACTGCACTGGAGTAAGGACAGCCACTGTGAAACACTACAACTCCTATCAGTGCCACACATAACACTCACCCCTTTCATCTCTCCCCCTGCACATATTGTAGGCATAGTCCAGTCAAAATGGTGGATTTTCCACCTATTCCGAGTGCTTAGTTTCAAGGTCCAGAGTGATGGCTTGTTACCGTGTGATATGGAATGAACATGAGCACAGGGGAGTTGGTAGACTCTGAAGATACTTGGGGTATCATAGGACACTGTCAGAGGAGAGAGGACTAAATACTACTGATTACGCTGATTTGGTAGTGATGAGCAAATGTTTTGAAATTCGATTCGGGTTTGATTAATCCAAATTGGTTGGCTGATTTGATTCAGGTCTAAATAGAATCTAACAGTATTTGAAGTGCTCCAGTTGCCCTGAAAAGTAGTATATGACACTTTGGGGTCTCCTAGGACTCTATGCAATGCCTTTCAAGCTCTAAAAACGTGCAGCCCTGTCAGATTTTTTTATGTTTAAAAATAAATTATCTTAAATGTTTTTGCACTTTAGCAACAAATTCCTACCTGTGTGTATACACACATACCATCACAAGTCATGTGATCTCCTTCTTCATCTTTTCTGTCTTCTGATCTGAAAAATGGCTGATGTTATTTTGAGAAATAGGCTCAAATCAAATTGCAAAAAATTAGGATTAGAGTAAAATTTGTGGAAAATCCCTAGTTGGTGACTATAGTACTGAAGCACCAGGTAAGAAACCCAGGACATGTTCCATACAGAAACAGGTGCTGAGCCACACATTTTTGATACATCAAGGAGGATCAAGCAGGAGTCCCATTATCTAAAATTTGCCTAATGCAAATCAAAACTTATGTAAAATCCAAAAATCTGCCACAACATTAGAACTTAGCAAATTGGTTTGGAAATTTCTAGTAATGCCTTGTATTAGCAGTGTGTAGTATTAAGTTTTTAGATATCATTTTAAAGGAGTTATCCATGAAAGGCTGAGATGGGAATAATGCACATTTATTACCAGCCCCGGGTGGCCGGAGTTACACAAGCGGCTGAGCGGCCAGCGCTCCATTGTTTCAGAAACTCCAATAGCAGTGAATTGAAGCTATGCAAACAGCATAGCGCAAGAAGCTATGCCATTTCCGTAACTCTGGAGAAAGTCTGAGATGGGGCAACTAGGGATGAGCGAACTCGAACTGTATAGTTCGGGTTCGTACCGAATTTTGGGGTGTCCGTGACACGGACCCGAACCCGGACATTTTCGTAAAAGTCCGGGTTCGGGTTCGGTGTTCGTCGCTTTCTTGGCGCTTTTGTGACGCTTTCTTGGCGCTTTTTGAAAGGCTGCAAAGCAGCCAATCAACAAGCGTCATACTACTTGCCCCAAGAGGCCGTCACAGCCATGCCTACTATTGGCATGGCTGTGATTGGCCAGAGCACCATGTGACCCAGCCTCTATTTAAGCTGGAGTCACATAGCGCCGCCCGTCACTCTGCTCTGATTAGCGTAGGGAGAGGTTGCGGATGCGACAGTAGGGCGAGATTAGGCAGATTAACTCCTCCAAAGGACTTCACTTGATTAATCGATCGATCTGCAGCTGTGCATCATTGAGCTGCTGATACTCAAATGCTCACTCACTGTTTTTAGGCTGCCCAGACCGTTTGTCAGTCACTTTTTTATGGGGTGATCGGCGGCCATTTTGTGTCTTGTGCGGTGCTGCGACCAAGTGCATCCAAGCTGCGACCAAGTGCATTTAACCCTCAATGGTGTGGTTGTTTTTTGGCTAAAGCATACATCAGGGTGAAGCTGTCACACCAAGTGCATTTAACCAGCAATAGTCTGTTCATTTTTTGGCCATATACTAAATCAGGGGCAAGCTGCGCCTGTCACCAAGTGCATTTAACCCTCAATGGTGTGGTTGTTTTTTGGCTAAAGCCTACATCAGGGTGAAGCTGTCACACCAAGTGCATTTAACCAGCAATAGTCTGTTCATTTTTTGGCCATATACTAAATCAGGGGCAAGCTGCGCCTGTCACCAAGTGCATTTAACCCTCAATGGTGTGGTTGTTTTTTGGCTAAAGCCTACATCAGGGTGAAGCTGTCACACCAAGTGCATTTAACCAGCAATAGTCTGTTCATTTTTTGGCCATATACTACATCAGGGGCAAGCTGCGCCCGTCACCAAGTGCATTTAACCCTCAGTAGTGTGGTTGGTCAAGCTGTGACACCAAGTGCATTTAACCAGCAATAGTCTGTTCATTTTTTGGCCATATACTACATCAGGGGCAAGCTGCGCCCGTCACCAAGTGCATTTAACCAGCAATAGTGTGGCCATATCTTTATTTTTTGGCCATATCCCAGTCTAATTCTGTCACTAAATCCATACCGGTCACCCAGCGCCTAAATACTAGGCCTCAAATTTATATCCCGCTAAATCTCTCGTTACCGCTGTCCTGTTGTGGCTGGGAAAGTTATTTAGTGTCCGTCAAAGCACATTTTTTGTTCTGGGTTGAAGTACAATTCCCAATTTAGCAATTTCATAATTTAGTGGTTCCTGCTATATCAGAGCTATTTGAAATCTATCCCTAAAAGGGTATATAATATTCAAGGTGCACATAGGGTCATTCAGAATAACTTCACACACACGCTTCTGTGCATTTCCAAGTCTAATTCTGTCACTAAATCCATACCGGTCACCCAGCGCCTAAATACTAGGCCTCAAATTTATATCCCGCTAAATCTCTCGTTACCGCTGTCCTGTTGTAGCTGGGAAAGTTATTTAGTGTCCGTCAAAGCACATTTTTTGTTCTGGGTTGAAGTACAATTCCCAATTTAGCAATTTCATAATTTAGTGGTTCCTGCTATATCAGAGCTATTTGAAATCTATCCCTAAAAGGGTATATAATATTCAAGGTGCACATTGGGTCATTCAGAATAACTTCACACACACGCTACTGTGCATTTCCAAGTCTAATTCTGTCACTAAATCCATACCGGTCACCCAGCGCCTAAATACTAGGCCTCAAATTTATATCCCGCTAAATCTCTCGTTACCGCTGTCCTGTTGTGGCTGGGAAAGTTATTTAGTGTCCGTCAAAGCACATTTTTTGTTCTGGGTTGAAGTACAATTCCCAATTTAGCAATTTCATAATTTAGTGGTTCCTGCTATATCAGAGCTATTTGAAATCTATCCCTAAAAGGGTATATAATATTCAAGGTGCACATAGGGTCATTCAGAATAACTTCACACACACGCTTCTGTGCATTTCCAAGTCTAATTCTGTCACTAAATCCATACCGGTCACCCAGCGCCTAAATACTAGGCCTCAAATTTATATCCCGCTAAATCTCTCGTTACCGCTGTCCTGTTGTAGCTGGGAAAGTTATTTAGTGTCCGTCAAAGCACATTTTTTGTTCTGGGTTGAAGTACAATTCCCAATTTAGCAATTTCATAATTTAGTGGTTCCTGCTATATCAGAGCTATTTGAAATCTATCCCTAAAAGGGTATATAATATTCAAGGAGCACATAGGGTCATTCAGAATAACTTCACACACACGCTTCTGTGCATTTCCAAGTCTAATTCTGTCACTAAATCCATACCGGTCACCCAGCGCCTAAATACTAGGCCTCAAATTTATATCCCGCTAAATCTCTCGTTACCGCTGTCCTGTTGTAGCTGGGAAAGTTATTTAGTGTCCGTCAAAGCACATTTTTTGTTCTGGGTTGAAGTACAATTCCCAATTTAGCAATTTCATAATTTAGTGGTTCCTGCTATATCAGAGCTATTTGAAATCTATCCCTAAAAGGGTATATAATATTCAAGGTGCACATAGGGTCATTCAGAATAACTTCACACACACGCTTCTGTGCATTTCCAAGTCTAATTCTGTCACTAAATCCATACCGGTCACCCAGCGCCTAAATACTAGGCCTCAAATTTATATCCCGCTAAATCTCTCGTTACCGCTGTCCTGTTGTAGCTGGGAAAGTTATTTAGTGTCCGTCAAAGCACATTTTTTGTTCTGGGTTGAAGTACAATTCCCAATTTAGCAATTTCATAATTTAGTGGTTCCTGCTATATCAGAGCTATTTGAAATCTATCCCTAAAAGGGTATATAATATTCAAGGTGCACATAGGGTCATTCAGAATAACTTCACACACACGCTTCTGTGCATTTCCAAGTCTAATTCTGTCACTAAATCCATACCGGTCACCCAGCGCCTAAATACTAGGCCTCAAATTTATATCCCGCTAAATCTCTCGTTACCGCTGTCCTGTTGTGGCTGGGAAAGTTATTTAGTGTCCGTCAAAGCACATTTTTTGTTCTGGGTTGAAGTACAATTCCCAATTTAGCAATTTCATAATTTAGTGGTTCCTGCTATATCAGAGCTATTTGAAATCTATCCCTAAAAGGGTATATAATATTCAAGGTGCACATAGGGTCATTCAGAATAACTTCACACACACGCTTCTGTGCATTTCCAAGTCTAATTCTGTCACTAAATCCATACCGGTCACCCAGCGCCTAAATACTAGGCCTCAAATTTATATTCCGCTGAATTTGAATACAATACATTGGGCCAAATAATATATTTGTTGTTGTGGTGAACCATAACAATGAGAAAAACATCTAGTAAGGGACGCGGACGTGGACATGGTCGTGGTGGTGTTAGTGGACCCTCTGGTGCTGGGAGAGGACGTGGCCGTTCTGCCACATCCACACGTCCTAGTGTACCAACTACCTCAGGTCCCAGTAGCCGCCAGAATTTACAGCGATATATGGTGGGGCCCAATGCCGTTCTAAGGATGGTAAGGCCTGAGCAGGTACAGGCATTAGTCAATTGGGTGGCCGACAGTGGATCCAGCACGTTCACATTATCTCCCACCCAGTCTTCCGCAGAAAGCGCACAGATGGCGCCTGAAAACCAACCCCATCAGTCTGTCACATCACCCCCATGCATACCAGGGAAACTGTCTCAGCCTCAAGTTATGCAGCAGTCTCATATGCTGTTTGAAGACTCCGCTGGCAGGGTTTCCCAAGGGCATCCACCTAGCCCTTCCCCAGCGGTGAAAGACATAGAATGCACTGACGCACAACCACTTATGTTTCCTGATGATGAGGACATGGGAATACCACCTCAGCATGTCTCTGATGATGACGAAACACAGGTGCCAACTGCTGCGTCTTTCTGCAGTGTGCAGACTGAACAGGAGGTCAGGGATCAAGACTGGGTGGAAGACGATGCAGGGGACGATGAGGTCCTAGACCCCACATGGAATGAAGGTCGTGCCACTGACTTTCACAGTTCGGAGGAAGAGGCAGTGGTGAGACCGAGCCAACAGCGTAGCAAAAGAGGGAGCAGTGGGCAAAAGCAGAACACCCGCCGCCAAGAGACTCCGCCTGCTACTGACCGCCGCCATCTGGGACCGAGCACCCCAAAGGCAGCTTCAAGGAGTTCCCTGGCATGGCACTTCCTCAAACAATGTGCTGACGACAAGACCCGAGTGGTTTGCACGCTGTGCCATCAGAGCCTGAAGCGAGGCATTAACGTTCTGAACCTGAGCACAACCTGCATGACCAGGCACCTGCATGCAAAGCATGAACTGCAGTGGAGTAAACACCTTAAAACCAAGGAAGTCACTCAGGCTCCCCCTGCTACCTCTTCTGCTGCTGCCGCCTCGGCCTATTCTGCTGCTGCCGCCTCGGCCTCTTCCTCCGCCTCTGGAGGAACGTTGGCACCTGCCGCCCAGCAAACAGGGGATGTACCACCAACACCACCACCACCACCTCCGTCACCAAGCGTCTCAACCATGTCACACGCCAGCGTTCAGCTCTCCATCTCACAAACATTTGATAGAAAGCGTAAATTCCCACCTAGCCACCCTCGATCCCTGGCCCTGAATGCCAGCATTTCTAAACTACTGGCCTATGAAATGCTGTCATTTAGGCTGGTGGACACAGACAGCTTCAAACAGCTCATGTCGCTTGCTGTCCCACAGTATGTTGTTCCCAGCCGGCACTACTTCTCCAAGAGAGCCGTGCCTTCCCTGCACAACCAAGTATCCGATAAAATCAAGTGTGCACTGCGCAACGCCATCTGTAGCAAGGTCCACCTAACCACAGATACGTGGACCAGTAAGCACGGCCAGGGACGCTATATCTCCCTAACTGCACACTGGGTAAATGTAGTGGCAGCTGGGCCCCAGGCGGAGAGCTGTTTGGCGCACGTCCTTCCGCCGCCAAGGATCGCAGGGCAACATTCTTTGCCTCCTGTTGCCACCTCCTCCTTCTCGGCTTCCTCCTCCTCTTCTTCCACCTGCTCATCCAGTCAGCCACACACCTTCACCACCAACTTCAGCACAGCCCGGGGTAAACGTCAGCAGGCCATTCTGAAACTCATATGTTTGGGGGACAGGCCCCACACCGCACAGGAGTTGTGGCGGGGTATTGAACAACAGACCGACGAGTGGTTGCTGCCGGTGAGCCTCAAGCCCGGCCTGGTGGTGTGTGATAATGGGCGAAATCTCGTTGCAGCTCTGGGACTAGCCAATTTGACGCACATCCCTTGCTTGGCGCATGTGCTGAATTTGGTGGTGCAGAAGTTCATTCACAACTACCCCGACATGTCAGAGCTGCTGCATAAAGTGCGGGCCGTCTGTTCGCGCTTCCGGCGTTCACATCCTGCTGCTGCTCGCCTGTCTGCGCTACAGCGTAACTTCGGCCTTCCCGCTCACCGCCTCATATGCGACGTGCCCACCAGGTGGAACTCCACCTTGCACATGCTGGACAGACTGTGCGAGCAGCAGCAGGCCATAGTGGAGTTTCAGCTGCAGCACGCACGGGTCAGTCGCACTACAGAACAGCACCACTTCACCACCAATGACTGGGCCTCCATGCGAGACCTGTGTGCCCTGTTGCGCTGTTTCGAGTACTCCACCAACATGGCCAGTGGCGATGACACCGTTATCAGCGTTACAATACCACTTCTATGTCTCCTTGAGAAAACACTTAGGGCGATGATGGAAGAGGAGGTGGCCCAGGAGGAGGAGGAGGAGGAGGAGGAAGAGGGGTCATTTTTAGCACTTTCAGGCCAGTCTCTTCGAAGTGACTCAGAGGGAGGTTTTTGGCAACAGCAGAGGCCAGGTACAAATGTGGCCAGCCAGGGCCCACTACTGGAGGACGAGGAGGACGAGGATGAGGAGGAGGTGGAGGAGGATGAGGATGAAGCATGGTCACAGCGGGGTGGCACCCAACGCAGCTCGGGTCCATCACTGGTGCGTGGCTGGGGGGAAAGGCAGGACGATGACGATACGCCTCCCACAGAGGACAGCTTGTCCTTACCCCTGGGCAGCCTGGCACACATGAGCGACTACATGCTGCAGTGCCTGCGCAACGACAGCAGAGTTGCCCACATTTTAACCTGTGCGGACTACTGGGTTGCCACCCTGCTGGATCCACGCTACAAAGACAATGTGCCCACCTTACTTCCTGCACTGGAGCGTGATAGGAAGATGCGCGAGTACAAGCGCACGTTGGTAGACGCGCTACTGAGAGCATTCCCAAATGTCACAGGGGAACAAGTGGAAGCCCAAGGCCAAGGCAGAGGAGGAGCAAGAGGTCGCCAAGGCAGCTGTGTCACGGCCAGCTCCTCTGAGGGCAGGGTTAGCATGGCAGAGATGTGGAAAACTTTTGTCAACACGCCACAGCTAACTGCACCACCACCTGATACGCAACGTGTTAGCAGGAGGCAACATTTCACTAACATGGTGGAACAGTACGTGTGCACACCCCTCCACGTACTGACTGATGGTTCGGCCCCATTCAACTTCTGGGTCTCTAAATTGTCCACGTGGCCAGAGCTAGCCTTTTATGCCTTGGAGGTGCTGGCCTGCCCGGCAGCCAGCGTTTTGTCTGAACGTGTATTCAGCACGGCAGGGGGCGTCATTACAGACAAACGCAGCCGCCTGTCTACAGCCAATGTGGACAAGCTGACGTTCATAAAAATGAACCAGGCATGGATCCCACAGGACCTGTCCGTCCCTTGTCCAGATTAGACATTAACTACCTCCCCATAACCATATATTATTGGACTCCAGGGCACTTCCTCATTCAATCCTATTTTTATTTTCATTTTACCATTATATTGCGAGGCTACCCAAAGTTGAATGAACCTCTCCTCTGCCTGTGTGCTAGGCCTAAATATATGCCAATGGACTGTTGCAGTGGTGGCTGACGTGAAGCCTCATTCTCCGCTATGACATGCAGACTAATTCTCTGCTGACATGAAGCCAGATTGTCTGTTACGGGACCTCTCTCCTCTGCCTGGGTGCTGGGCCTAAATTTATGACAATGGACTGTTGCAGTGGTGGCTGACGTGAAGCCTGATTCTCTGCTATGACATGCAGACTGATTCTCTGCTGACATGAAGCCAGATCCTCTGTTACGGGACCTCTCTCCTCTGCCTGGGTGCTGGGCCTAAATTTATGAAAATGGACTGTTGCAGTGGTGGGTGACGTGAAGCCTCATTCTCTGCTATGACATGCAGACTGATTCTCTGCTGACATGAAGCCAGATTGTCTGTTACGGGACCTCTCTGCTCTGCCTGTGTGCTAGGCCTAAATATATGCCAATGGACTGTTGCAGTGGTGGGTGACGTGAAGCCTCATTCTCTGCTATGACATGCAGACTGATTCTCTGCTGACATGAAGCCAGATTGTCTGTTACGGGACCTCTCTGCTCTGCCTGTGTGCTAGGCCTAAATATATGCCAATGGACTGTTGCAGTGGTGGGTGACGTGAAGCCTGATTCTCTGCTATGACATGCAGACTGATTCTCTGCTGACATGAAGCCAGATTGTCTGTTACGGGACCTCTCTGCTCTGCCTGTGTGCTAGGCCTAAATATATGCCAATGGACTGTTGCAGTGGTGGGTGATGTGAAGCCTGATTCTCTGCTATGACATGCAGACTGATTCTCTGCTGACATGAAGCCAGATTGTCTGTTACGGGACCTCTCTGCTCTGCCTGTGTGCTAGGCCTAAATATATGCCAATGGACTGTTGCAGTGGTGGGTGACGTGAAGCCTCATTCTCTGCTATGACATGCAGACTGATTCTCTGCTGACATGAAGCCAGATTGTCTGTTACGGGACCTCTCTCCTCTGCCTGGGTGCTGGGCCTAAATTTATGACAATGGACTGTTGCAGTGGTGGCTGACGTGAAGCCTGATTCTCTGCTATGACATGCAGACTGATTCTCTGCTGACATGAAGCCAGATTGTCTGTTACGGGACCTCTCTCCTCTGCCTGTGTGCTAGGCCTAAATATATGCCAATGGACTGTTGCAGTGGTGGCTGACGTGAAGCCTCATTCTCTGCTATGACATGCAGACTAATTCTCTGCTGACATGAAGCCAGATTGTCTGTTACGGGACCTCTCTCCTCTGCCTGTGTGCTAGGCCTAAATATATGCCAATGGATTGTTGCAGTGGTGGCTGACGTGAAGCCTGATTCTCTGCTATGACATGCAGACTGATTCTCTGCTGACATGAAGCCAGATTGTCTGTTACGGGACCTCTCTCCTCTGCCTGGGTGCTAGGCCTAAATATATGCCAATGGACTGTTGCAGTGGTGGCTGACGTGAAGCCTGATTCTCTGCTATGACATGCAGACTGATTCTCTGCTGACATGAAGCCAGATCCTCTGTTACGGGACCTCTCTCCTCTGCCTGGGTGCTGGGCCTAAATTTATGACAATGGACTGTTGCAGTGGTGGCTGACGTGAAGCCTGATTCTCTGCTATGACATGAAGACTGATTCTCTGCTGACATGAAGCCAGATTGTCTGTTACGGGACCTCTCTCCTCTGCCTGGGTGCCGGGGCCTAAATATCTGAGAATGGACTGTTCCAGTGGTGGGTGACGGGAAGCCAGATTCTCTGCTATGGAACCTCTCTCCAATTGATTTTGGTTAATTTTTATTTATTTAATTTTTATTTTAATTCATTTCCCTATCCACATTTGTTTGCAGGGGATTTACCTACATGTTGCTGCCTTTTGCAGCCCTCTAGCCCTTTCCTGGGCTGTTTTACAGCCGTTTTAGTGCCGAAAAGTTCGGGTCCCCATTGACTTCAATGGGGTTCGGGTTCGGGACGAAGTTCGGATCGGGTTCGGATCCCGAACCCGAACATTTCCGGGATGTTCGGCCGAACTTCTCGAACCCGAACATCCAGGTGTTCGCTCAACTCTAGGGGCAACCCCTTTAACATTCAGGGAATGAAAGCATAATGGTAAATTGAAAAGTTTACTATTTTGGACCAACATGGATGAATTTTCTAATCTTTAAGAGTTTTTTTCAATGGAGTACTGTATTGTTATGTAAAATCTTGGCAAGCTAGTGGTGAAAATTACATGAATGATGTGAAGACTGTAGCCATGAGCTCAATCTGATATATTTAACTTAATCAGGGATCAAAAGTTTCTCCCTCCAACCAGCTAATGATCCACTTTAGAAGTATTATTGAATTGAGGCTTTGCTAAAGTAAGAGCGAGGTTTATGTCATGTTTCTGCAACAGCTTTACAATACTCAATATAACATGTATTATAATAGCGGCAAAACCTGATAGCAAAAATACCAAACCAGCTCTCCCGAGTTATATACCCTACAACAGCTGAGAGCTAACTTTACTATATCAGCTGTCACAAGTCTTAACTGTCAAAGCTGAAGACTGAACAAAAAAATTGAGGAGGAGGCCAAGCATGGATCCTTCATATATACTATAACTCCCAACATTGCCAAAACAAAAGTGGGATAGATAAGAAAAAGATATGAAATATTCTGTTTAACTGAAAAGCTAAGGACAACTTTCAGGGCAATTTTTTTATCATTGCATTCTACATATTTTAGGATAAAACATTTTTTAAATTTGACTTTATTAAACATTTTCAACAGTTTTTCCTCGTTAGCTTTTACTTTCAGTGCATTTAAAGACTATTGCTTTCCTCTTGTCTATGAATCCATCAGAGAGCTGCTGTGACGGCTAAATCTGTAGTTCTTATCTCTGAATTCCTGACACCTCATAAACACTCATTTAAGTAAAATTCTTAATAAACTGATAAGAATGGATATATAATGGCTGTTTATCAACACATAAGGGCTACAGATGGAGCGGGAAGCAACAGCCAGCAAATGCACCGAAAGTTAAAACTGTAGAGAAAAACTTTTGAAAATTTTTAATAAAAACCAACAGAAAATTATTTTTAGGCTAAAATAAGTAGAATGCAATGATAAAAAAATTTCCTCTAAGGGTGTCCATAGCCTTTAATAATATACAAATATAAAGTATAAGTCATATACCTTAAAATGACCTTAAAATGACCTATTCAATTTTTTTACAGATGGGTGACATATATAATTACTATACAGTACTTCACTGCTAAAGGGGTTAAAGCGTTGTTTTGTGCATTTTCTATGTGTGCAGAAGGGGCTAACAGGCCATTTAGTCACCATTGCTAGGTGGGGCCAAAGGGAGGATAAGATTAGAGAATCAGAGTCTGGAGAGAAACCGAGCAGTGAGAGGAAGCGGAAAAACAGCCCTGGGTAGAGATCAGTCAGAGGTGAGAAAAAGTCTTTAACTAGTCTCTGTGGGAACAGGAGAGACTCTTGTAGAGCATTCCAGTTTTAACAGAAGGTGTGTGCAAAAGAAACTGTGGCGATAATGTGTTGGAGAAACTTTTGGACTTGAATGCCAGCTTGTTCAGGAGATGTGAGGCTTTAGGAGACTGGACACACTATGGAGGCAGACTAAGGATCTGCTAAGGGCCACATCCCACAATAGGAATTCATAGTAGCGCATTGTGAGTACAGAGTTAAAGTGAGGAACAGTGAGAGTGAAGCAAGAAAATGATTGCGCCCCCTATCTCTGGATGCTTGAAGTTGAAAGAACAGTACAGATGCAAGCAAATTGAGAGAATTCAGTTAGGCTTGTTTACCACCTTAGCAGCATGGGAAACTGTAACAACTGTGAAAATTGCAGAAAACCATGTAAGATCTGCCAGTCCATGCATGCTGAGCACTATGACTGCTTTGCCTGAACTTTATTTGCCAGTAAACACCTGTTCTACTGTTGAACTGGCTGTATCATTGCATGCACCAACACCTGTAATGTCAAAGCACTGTGTTGCACTTCACTGAGACCCTGCCTTACCTCCCTAACACCCAACAACACCAAGGAAACCCTGCACTACCATGAGGCAGGAGAGTCCCACCTAAAACCAGGGTGTTCCCCAAAGGAAGAAGGGGTGCACCCTACCATCACTGCGTGGTCCAGGGAGCACTGGTGTGAGGACCACCACCATGAGTAACTACAAACTTCATAACTGCTTTGACCACTCCCACTCTCTACACTAGTGTTTCTCAACTCCAGTCCTTGGGGCCCACCTGCCTTTCATGATTTGAGAATTTGCCACAGAATGATTACCTGTGGCAAGTACTGATGCACTGACAATAACTATATCACCTGCTCAATACTGAGGAAAGCCCATGTAAACCCGCCTTTAATTGCTGGTCATGATTAGGGTCATGCTCAGATGCATTTACATGCAGCAATCATCCCCTTTATAAGACAATAGACAACAATCATTCGTTCCCATACGTTTCCAGTTTGTTTTTGGGTAGCAGGTGAAGAAGAGTTCTGCATTTAGATAGCTGTTGACCAAACACTCATTTGACAGCTATTCCTCTCGACTGACTTAAACACATGCATGCCCAGTGTGTTCTCAATGGGGACAGGGTACTATCAGTCTTCTCTGCATATCTTCTCTGAGAACAAAAGGCAACAGAAATGAGACATTCAAAATGGCAGGGCCCTTCTTTTCCCTGGCATTTGCTCCCTGGTAAAGTTGGGAGCCTATCATAAACATTAGGTGGTCGAAATCAGTGGGTTCGGCTAACATCTATTTAATGTGTATGACCTCCTTAGATTTGTAATAATAAAGGCTTTTTTCTATTTGACAATATGCTGTATGTAACAACTAATGAATGATAAAGCTATCACTTACCATTGTTTAAAACTGATCATGGACACACAGAAGCGGTCACCATCACTAGCACTATCGGTACATGGAAATGTCACTCATCCTACATATTTACATTTACCAGACATATGCTTAAAAACTTCAAAAATGATGGCACAGGAACGAAGATTGTACTGATGGAAATGTACATCAGATACAACTGATCATTCAATGGTGGTTTGAAAAATTGCTGCCAGTAAAAGGACCTTGTGGGAACAATCAAGAGAACATTGAGACATCATTTTACACTAGAAGTGGGGGTATTTTTTATGCAAAATATATCATATTGGGCCCTTTTCCTTTCCACTAAACTCCAACCCCCTCTTCAGGCTATATAATTTCCCTAAACCTAAACCAAATTGTACAACATTTTGGTGTACCTTAAGCCAAAATCTAGGTGCACCTACACAGGGGCATACACAGATCTCATAGCGCACCGTAGTAAAACGGGTAACTGTAATGGTTTCATCAAAAAATCTATTTTAGCATATGTTACTGCTGCAGCAGCATTATGCATAAAGCAATATTTAGTTTCTTCACATACCACAAGTTTTTCCCTTGGTTATGGCTGTTTAAACATTTACATTATGAGGACCTTCTCAAGATGACTCCTCTGCCAGTTCTCTGAGGCCAAAACTGCTTTCCCTCACTTCCCATACACACTTACTATAGCCAGCCAATCAGATTGGATTACTGAGAGACACGCCTCCTCATTCTGAAGCCTAATGCAAGCATGCAGTGTCAAGGACCGCCCCTCTGTCTTCTGTTTATACTAAAAGAAAAAAAATATGACAGTTACACTTTAAAAAGTGGCCCACTTCCTGTATGTGTGCATCAATCACTCCAGGCAATGCAGAATGCAAAGCTCAACGATTAATATTTCTGATGCATTTTCATTTGTTAATTAAGTGGACATTTTAATGAAAAAAATTGCAAACAAAAAGTCACCCTTGTCCTTACTTTAATCAAGTTCTAGTGGTGACTGGATGAAAATACAGTGTTTTAACATCATAAAGAGAAGGAGTTCAGCACTGGCTTCCCCTCCACCAGGCCTAAAATCTGTTGCATGGTCTGCCTCCTATGAAGGTATGCCACTGCACTCTTATTGATATATGTGGGCCAATGTTTTTTGTAGGGCAGAGACTGAGGAGTGGTGCATCAAGAAAGAACACTAGAAACAATAATAACAAACCACCTATAAGGCCATAGATTTTTGCTTTATAGGGTTATGTGCTTTGATCTTTGCTAGAACTTCCTTTCAGACTTTGTTGACAAACCTGCTAATTCTTCTTAGCAAGTTAGCATTTCTCTTGGAGAGCAAAAAACCTAGTGGACTACGAAAAGGGTCATAATGCATTAGTCATTATTGTTATGGCTTCTGTCAGTGGCAGGGCCATCTTTAATATTGATTGGGCCCTGGGCAAGAATTTTACTTGGGCCCCCTGGATCCCGCCTTCCCACACCCTAGCGTGCAATCACGCCCTCCACCACAACACACACAAAAAATCCACACACCTCGTAGGGTATTAAACTTTAATAATGATGAGTGGCCACTAGAGGTGTTCCTTGGCAGTAATGTAAATACTGCCTTTTTTCTGAAAAGGCAGTGTTTACATTAAAAAGCTTGCAGAGACATGCTATAGACACCAGAACTACTATGTTTAGCTGTTGTGGTTCTGGTGACTATAGTGTCCCTTAATATAGAGGGGAAAAAAGAATCAGGACAAAAGTATCAAATAAAATTGCTGTATCATTATTCCAAAAATTTAAAAAGCACAACTTCTTCCACAGATATATAGTATTTTGCAGATTACTTTTTTTTTTTTTTACAATGTGCAGATAGTACTGTACTACTAACTCCTCCATCCACCCCTACATACAGGGTAATACAGCGCCACATACCTCTTACATCCAGTGACATCTCTTTGCTGTAGATGTTCTTTTTCCTCATCTTCTCCTTTCAGACCTTCAGACCAGACCACCAGTTTTCAGCTATTTCTCGTCTATGCAGTTTGACAAACAGCATTTTAGTTCACTACTTTTCCATCATCCTCCCATCTTCAATCTACAAATCATCCTACCATTATGAGGGCACTATGGGGACATTGGCTCTACTTGGAGCACCAAGAGGAGGTATTTTTTTTACTGCTACACAACGGGACAGCTTTTGTACTGGCGCACATTATAAAGAGACTTATTACTACCGGGGGGCATTATTGTGAGCTTTATTACCACTTGGGGAATATGGTGAACATGAATATTAGTATGGCTACTATGGGAGCATTATTATATAATGGCTGCCTGATATTTATTTCATAGGTATCTATTATTATTATCCATAACTGATCAACACTATATGCAAATGTGATATTTATCATGGCATTTTTTTGTGGTTGTATGTATAATAGATACTCATTACGTACATACGATTCCACTGATGACATAGTCTTTACAATGTTTGCAGCGCCTGTATTGCATAAACAGTTTGGTCACCTTGGTGACTGGCACACCCCTGTCGCTGATTGGTCGGGCCGTAGTCATGTGGCTTGTCCTCTCCCTCTGACGCAGGGAGCGTCCTCTTGCCGGCGCGTCCTCTGTCATGTGGGCGCTGCTAGGGGTGGCGCTGCTTCGTCCGTGGGAGGGGATTGATCCTATTGACTCGGCGCCTGCGCAGTGGCTACAGGGGAACGCCAATTCCATGGGGACACATCGATCCTCTAACGGTACGCTGATTTGTGTTTGCTCTATACTGAATATAGGTCAGCTGCGTATGTTCATCTGAACCTATCCTCTTTTTAATCCTTCACTTACTTGATGCACTAGCACTTTATATGTTTATATTAATATCGACATCATATATGTATTTAATCACGTTTGTAATCATGGAAATACTGTATGCGTACATTGTAATCATGCACTTTCACATTATTTGTTATGATGGATTGTATTTTTATAAATTGTGATCACTGAGACTCTGAATGGTTAAACGACACATCTTCATCACATGTCTGTATCCGGGTATTTATACCCATGTGTGAGACTATTGTAATTGCTTGACAAAGGCCCCAGTGTGTGGGCTGAAACGTTGCCTGGGAATAAACGGGTCATCACCTTTTATCCCATTTGGAGCGCTGCCTATTCTTTGGATACACTATACTGGAGGAAAGGTTGTCCACCTACTTTTTGTACACTGTGCTGCTGTTACTATCTGGTTTTGATAGATACCTATGCAATAAATATCAGACATCAGTCATTATATAATTCCACTCTGTATACAGCTGTTAGTGGACCTATTATACATACAACCTTTAGTGCAATATTGGCACTATATGTGACATCATTTCTAATATTATTTTTTATCATTTTCTTTTTTGCTCATTATAGGATTTTTAATTTAGTTTTTTATTATGCTCTTGAACTGGTTTTATCTATCGTGAATGTAGTTGTGAAACATGAAATACTCATTTAAGGATACATTTTCTCTGGGTGATTTCAAGTGTAGAGTGCCTGTCCTAGTTACATATAATTAGGTTGAGACGTTGGCATGGGATGGAGGGGCCCAGGCACATTTTTTGCACAGGGGCCCTCCGCTGTCTGTGTCCGCCCCTGGGTTAAACAGAAGTAAAATAAACCGGTCTGAACGAGGCTTTACCATGCAAACATTGATGAGGATGGTGATTATGTCCTCATGGCACCGCTGACCTGGAAGAGAACGCTGACAAAAGAAGGGATCCGATTTTTGAAACAGTAATAAAATAACTCAAACCCATCCTCTATATGCTGCAAGACAATAGAGCAACTTTATGGATGTGTCCTCAGATGCTGTGAAAAACAAAAAAAAAACATTTTCTTTCCCTAATACATTTCTTCTACAGCTGACCCTTACAAAATGTGAATCCATAACTCTGCAGATTCATGAAGCGAGTGCTCTCTTAACAGTTGGTATTAAATCCAATCAATCATCTCTTCAGCACTTCTTGGTATGCATTCCAGTTACAGCTTCTGATGTTCATTAGCAATTAATCATCACAGCAGGCATCGTTAGGATGCACAAGGTAGTATTATATTCAAATTAACAAGTAAAATATCGCTCAGATGAAAGGGAATATATCATTTACATAACATAAAAGCAAACTTTAATTGGAAAGTGGAATAAAGTGAACTACTGTAAGTAAATGTAGTTCAGTGTAATATTTTCGGTTACTTGTAGTGTGTTTTATAGGGTTACCCTAACAAATATCTTTTTGGAGCCTGCGGGGGTGTGTACCTTATGTGATATTATATTACATGAAGGAACCCTAAATTAGGACGTGGAGAGTCAAGGTCAAGACAAAGTATTGTTGCCCATGCCCCATTAAAACCAATGCATACATAATTAAATAGGGTCCGGTAACACAGGCTGATAATTGGGATCAAACGTTTGTATGAACGTTTGTTCCCATTAAAAAGTTTTTCCAAGATTTTTTTAACTGATGACCTCTGGACAGGTCATCAGTATCTGATTGGTGGGGTCCGACACTGGGACCCCATCCGATCAGCTGTTTGAGAAGGCACCAGAACTTGCGGTAGAGCTGCGGCCTTCTCGCAACTTTGCCTAGGCCATGTGACATCATGTTCATCAGTCACATGGCCTAGGCGCATGTGTGTGGTACCCCCACCAATTAGATACTGATGACTAGAGATGAGCGAATTTATAAAAAATTTGATTTGGTCGATTTACAGAATTTTCGATCATTCGATCCGAATGAATTTGTGGCAAATCGCGTTAAAAAACTGCTATTTTGTAGCTGCAGAGAGCCTGTATACTGGTGTAGAACACTGTGCCTTGCAATAACACACATAGGGAGTCTGCTGTGGTAGTGAAACAATACTGTGAGTCAGTATGAGACGCACATGACAGGCGTCGCTCTTAGAATCACTGTACACTTCACTTATTTGGGCAGTTACGGGACCAAAACTGACCAAATAACTCAAGTATGAACTCAGCCTTACAGGTCGATGTTAGCGTCAGGTATAAAGAACCGTGCAGAGGCCCAAGATTCTACTATAGCGTGAAAGAGCGCACTTCTTTTACACGGTCAAAGGAGCGTGGTGGGCTGGCACCACATAGTATATATAGTGTGGGGGGGGGGGGTCTAGCTGAAAACAGAAAGTAGAGTAGAGGAGAATGTAGAGGAAGAGAAGCAAGTTCATGGAGGAGAGAGAAAGGCTAAAATCACTATGTAGCTGTTTTCCTTTCCTCTGGGCCCTGATCAAGCCTGGAGAAGACAACCACAGAAACCAAGCACCAGACACCAAGATGCAGAGAGACTAGTGAAGGTAACAGCTAACTATAGCTTATGGACCTCATCAGCACAAGTGACCAGGAGTAGCTTTCCGAGTGCCTGGACACGTATGGACAGTTAATGCACCGAATTGTCTTTATCGCTAACTAAACCTTCCGGGTAGTAGTGAAAACCAAAAACCTTTCTAGAAGAGTTTCCTGCCAAAGAATGAAGCAGATGTGTTTGCCTGCTGTGTGGGGAACGCCCTTAAAGGATAACTCCTAAATAAATAGCTAATAGCATCTTTAGTGCCAGAGTGCTGTAAAGAGTGAATTTAGGATTACCACCAGGATCCTTGCCTGTAATGTATCAGCATTAGAAGAATCCCTCCATTTACAACTGCCATTTCCTGATAATAGGAGTACAAGTGAATAGTGATGAGCGGCAGGGGCAATATTCGAATTTGCAATATTTTGTAGAATATTCGTCATATATTTGTGAATTCGAGATTATATTCTTGATTGCTAAAATCAGCAATGTATTATTCGCGTAATGCCTGCGAAATACCGGCGTGGGTCACTTATTCTACATTTTTCAAGCTGGTATAAGTTTTCTGAGACTGGAGAAAATGAGTGGCATGGCAGAACATTAGAATAGCTTTATATGCAGATAGAGTGCTCCAATATATTTGCGCTTGCGAATTTTCAGCAATTAATGATGCGCATATTTTTTCACAATACGTGCAACTTGTATAGTATGGGGCAGGCAACTTTTCTATTAGTTGCTATGGATGTTGCTAAGCTGTGACAAAGCCTTCTCATTGGCCCACAAGCTGTAGAAGAAGGGAGGGATGATCACCTGATGTGTACTGTGTTAAAAAAAATATAAAAAATATTCTTCATTACGAATATATAGCACTATATTCTAAATATTCGCAAACTCTCGAAGTGCCGATATTCGCGATAAAAATTAGCTATTCGAATATTCGTGCTCAAAACTACAAGTGAACTTATTATTATTTGTGTTACACAAAACACTTTCCATTGATGAACTGTACCGGCTGTCCAGATTGATTCAGTAATTGTTCAACTGGTTTACAACAAACGACTCCTCATTCTTAATACTGCTACTCTCAACATTTGCACCTAACGGTGCTGGCGTCACGAACCAGGGGCCCAGCCGCAAAAGCACCTTACACAAATTACCATCAAGGGCACCTCAACCAACATCTGGTTGGTGTTCCCTGCAACAGAGAGTACCCCGGAGGATTTTGTGCTGTCTTCCCATCCACTGCACTGCAGGCCCCAAGGGACAACTAAACCGTGAGTACTACTATCCTCGGCACCATATCACTAGTACGCTCACGCGCGCATCCTCCATTGGGAGCCCTGGCATGCTGCACTTATACAAGTAAAGCCCCCTGACAGAGTGGAGAGGGTGTCAGCAGTAAGTTTGTGTTAATGTCACTGATTATTTTGCCCTTCCTCTGATCCGTCAGAACAATAACCCCCCAAAAAACAGATCCTGTATACTGAGCATCCGCCTTCACTCGGTCAGCATTTAGTCAGTAATCCATCAGTATAGCTAGAGCCCAAAAAAACAGGAGTGGATTAAAAAGAGAGATTACACGTGAATGGAATATTTGCATGTCTTCTGTGTTTTGTACCCACTCCTGCTTTTGGCTACCAAATCATAAGTCAATTCTGATGGGACCATACAGGCCTTACAGCTGCCACACATACAGGATCTCTTGTATGTCTCATTTTTCCTTCCTTCAGACACATCAGAAGAAGGGTGTCACCGCCAGTTCTGTGAGAAGGTCTGGCAGACATCCTTCTCTATCTCTTGCATGACGTTCTTTGTTTCGGTTTCACTTTGTCATCTTCTTTCCTTCTCCCAGGTGTCACCTATTTAGATTAATCGTCTCCCTTTATATTCCCTCCTATACTGCCTCACTTTGCGGTTTATACTACTTCCTGGTTGAAGTGTTCACTGCTGAAGGCTGCTGCTGCTGTTTGCTCAGATAAGTCTTTTCATGTATTGTGTTTCCTTCCTGGCTTGATTCTAGGTGACCCTGACTCCGTCCGTATTAAGTGCAGGGAGCCGGTGGTCGTATCCCCTCACTATTATAGGATTTTCAGGTGTCACACAGTCTTAGGTACATGGGCATGCAATTGTCTACCATTGAGACCCTTGCATGGGCATAGCAGTCAGGGAGAGCTCTTAGGGTTTTAAAGGGCTCACCTATATGCTCCTTAGTTTGGGATCAAGCCAGTCGGATGTTTATTCATAAGTTCCAGCTATCTGCAACATCATCCGTGACATTATAAACTGCTGTAACCGTCTTAAGCATGGATCCGCTTTCAGCCTTGATTGACCGCATGCAAGGTCTTTCGCTGGAGGTAGCAGATCTCCGTAAAACTGTGTCTCAGTTTCAGGTGACCGGTTCTGCTGGTGTTCATGGAGTTTGTTCCGAGCCTAAGATCTCGCTTCCGGATAGGTTCTCCGGGGGTAGTGAGAATTTTGTTCGCTTTAGAGAGACTTGCAAACTCCATTTTCGCCTACTTCCCCATTCCTCTGGTGATGAGGAGCAGAGGGTGGGGATCATCATCTTGCTGCTCAGGGATAACGCTCAGTCTCGGACCTTTTCGCTGCCAGTGGGGGCACGGCCCCTCCAATCGGTGGATGAATTTTTTGTAGCCCTGGGGCAGATATATGATGACCCGGATCGTATTGCTCTGGCTGAATCTAAACTGCGTCTTTTATGCCAGGGTAAACAGTCCGCAGAGATATATTGTTCCAAATTTAGGAGATGGGCAGCTGATACTGGTTGGAATGATGCTGCACTTCGAAGTTAATTTTGCCATGCTCTTTCAGTAAGATTGAAAGATGCATTTGCTTTTCATGAGAGACCAGCCTCGTTAGAATCTGCCATGTCTCTAGCTGTTTGTATTGACATGCGTCTTAGAGAGAGAGAGGAGACTACTCCTTCCTGTCATATTCAGCCCAAGGACAGTGGGGCTGTCTCATTCAGTGCGCAGGGGTCTCAGTCTCTCTCAAATCCCTCTGAGGAGGAGGCCATGCAGCTGGGTTTGCTTGCCTCTGATAGTAGAGGATTCAGCTCTCAGAGGAGGGTTTGTTTCTGTTGTGGGGGTATAAATCATTTGGCAAATTTTTGCCCCTCTAGGAGATTCATGGAGTTTTCTGAGGGTAATAAAAAAAAAGAAAAAACCCCTCTAAAAATTTTCCATTTGGTACTATTGGCAAGGTTGATGCGGAAATTGAAGGTTTGCCGTTTGCTTGTAGTTCCCGTTTTCTCCTACCTGCCAGGGTGGCGCTAGACAGCAAGAACATTGTTTGTGAGATTTTTGTAGATAGTGGAGCAGCTGTCAATCTCATTGATAATCAATTTGCAATAATGCATGGTTTCCAGGTATGCACTTTGGAAAAGGATATACCTGTTTTTGCTATCAATTCCGCTTCACTTTCTCAAAGATCGTTAAAGGGAATAGTTCACAATATCCGTTTGACTGTGGGTGACGCTCATGTTGAGGATATGTCATGTTTCGTCCTAAGCGGATTACCTACTCCTCTAGTGTTGGGGCTACCCTGGTTCACTAAACATAACCCCACCATTGATTGGCAAGCAAGGCAAATAAATGGTTGGAGTGAGTTTTGCAGACATCTCTTTCAGAGGTTTCTACCAAGACTGTACAATCTTTTCTCTCAGAATTTTCGGATGTGGTGTCCAGGAGTTGCCCCCTCACCGGGAGTACGACTGCCCTATTAATCTCATCCCAGGCGCCAAGCTGCCAAAATCACGTTTATACAATCTCTCCCAACCTGAAAGAGTCGCTATGCGTACTTATATCTCTGAGAACCTGAGAAAGGGACACATTCAACCCTCGAAGTCACCTGTTGCCGCATTTTTTTTTTTTGTTAAGAAAAAGACCGTATCACAATTTGTGACCCATATACGCTTCCTCTGATCCCGGACCTGTTTAACCAGATTTTTGGGGTAAAAGAAGTTTGGAGTTGGATTTAAGAGGGGCATACAACCTAGTCAGGGTCAGAGAAGGGGACGAATGGAAGACAGCCTTCAATACCCCTGAGGGTCATTTTGAGAATTCGGTTATGCCCTTTGGTTTGATGAATGCTCCGGCCGTCTTCCAACATTTTGTGAACAGCATTTTTTATCATTTAATGAGGAAATTTGTTCTGGTGTGTCTAGATGACATTTTGATTTTTTCTCCTGATTTCAAGACTCATCGGGACCACCTACGTCAGGTCTTGATGATTCTGCGGGAGAATAAATTGCACGCTAAACTGGAAAAATGTGTGTTTACGGTTCCGGAGATTCAATTTCTTGGTTTTCCTCTCTTCGCTTCTGGTTTTCGCATGGACCTTGAGAAGGTCCACGCTGTGCTTGATTGGGAGCTTCCTGAGAATCAGAAGGCGCTGATGAGGTTTTTGGGTATTGCCAATTATTACAGAAAGTTCATTTTGAATTATTCCTCTGTTGTTAAGCCACTCACTGATATGACTAAAAAGGGGGTAGATTTTTCCTTGTGGTCGGTAGATGCGCTTAAAGCCTTTTCTAGTATCAAAGAGAGTTTTGCTTCCGCTCCCATTTTGGAAAACCTGATGTCTCTCTACCTTTTATTGTTGAGGTGGACGCTTCTGAGGTGGTTGTGGGTGCGGTCCTATCTCAGGGTCCCTCTCCTGCCATAGGCGACCGTGTGCCTTTTTCTCAAGGAAACTCTCCTCTGCAGAGAGAAATTACAATGTGGGAGATAGGGAGTTGTTGGCCATCAAATTAGCTTGAGGAATGGCATCATTGGTTAGAGGGAGCCAGACACCCTATTACCGTGTTTACCGACCATAAGAATCTACTTGGAATTGGCCAAGCGTCTGAACCCGAGACAGGCCAGATGGTCTTTGTTCTTTTCTAGGTTTAATTTTGTTGTCACATTCCGCCCGGAGTTAAAAATGTGAAGGCGGATGCCCTGTCACGTTGTTTTCCGGGAGGGGGGACCTTTGAAGACCCGGGTCCCATTTTGGCTGAAGGGGTGGTTGTCTCTGCTCTTTATCCTGATTTGGAGGCAGAGGTTCAGGCAGCCCAGGCAGAGGCTCCTGATCTTTGTCCTCCTGGGAGGTTGTTTGTGCCTCTCGCTTTACGACACAAGGTTTTTAAGGAGCACCACAATACTGTCCTTGCTGGGCACCCGGGGAGTAGAGCCACAGTGGATCTCATTGCTCAGAGATTCTGGTGGCCGGCTCTTCGTAAGACGGTTGAGGGTTTTGTGGCAGCCTGCGAGACCTGCGCTTGTGCCAAGGTCCCTCATTCACGGCCATCTGGTTCTCTCCTCCCGTTACCCATTCCTTCACGTCCTTGGACGCATCTGTCCATGGACTTCATTACGGACCTGTCTCGTTTCTCGGGGAAGACTGTGATTCTGGTGGTAGTGGACCGTTTTAGCAAAATGGCGCATTTCATTCCCTTTCCTGGGTTACCCAATGCTAAGACGTTGGCGCAAGCGTTTGTTGATCACATTGTTAAATTGCATGGCATTCCTTGAGACATCGTTTCTGATAGGGGCACGCAATTTGTTTCCAGATTCTGGAAGGCCTTCTGTTCTCGCTTGGGGATTCCATTGTTGTTCTCTTCTGCTTTTCACCCGCAGTCGAATGGTCAGACCGAATGCGTCAATCAGAATCTGGAGACATATCTGTGCTGTTTTGTGGCGGAGAATCAGGAGGATTGGTATTCTGTTTTGTCCCTTGCTGAGTTTACTTTAAATAACCGTCGCCAGGAGTCCTCTGATAAGTCATAATTTTTTGGTGCATATGGCTTTCATCCGCAGTTTGGGACATTCTCTGGAGAGGGGTCTACCTGATGAGGAGAGATTTTCCTCGTCTTTGTCATTTATTTGGCAAAAGATTCAGGGCACTATGAAGAGAATGAGTAAGAGATATAAGCGTGTGGTAGATAAGAGACGTGTGCCTGGTCTGGAACTGACTGTGGGTGATCTGGTGTGGTTGTCTACAAAGAATATCAAACTGAAGGTTCCCTCCTGGAAGTTGGGTCCTAAGTTTATTGGGCCTTACAAGATCTTGTTCGTCATCAATCCCGTTGTCTTCCGTCTTGATCTTCCTCAGACTTGGAAGATCCATAATGTTTTTCACAGGTCCCTATTAAAACCTTATGTCCAACCCACTGTACCCTCCTCTTTGCCTCCTCCTCCGATTGTTGTTGATGATAATCTTGAATTTAAGGTCTCTAGGATTGTGGATTCTCGCATTATCCGCGGTTCTCTCCAGTACCTCGTTCATTGGGAGAGTTATGATCCTGAGTAGAGGATGTGGGTCCTAGTGGTGGACATTAAGGCCACTCGTCTCATCAAGGCTTTCCATAGGTCTCATCCTGAGAAGGTGGGCTCTGAGTGTCCGGAGTCCACCCGTAGAGGGAGGGCTACTGTCACCGCCAGTTCTGTGAGAAGGTCTGGCAGACGTCCTTCTCTACCTCTTGCATGACGTTCTTTGTTTTGGTTTCACTTTGTCATCTCCTTTCCTTCTCCCAGGTGTCACCTATTTAGATTATTTGTTTCCCTTTATATTCCCTCCCATACTGCCTCACTTTGCGGTTTATACTACTTCCTGGATGAAGTGTTCACTGCTGGAGGCTGCTGCTGCTGTTTGTTCAGATAAGTCTTTTCATGTATTGTGTTTCCTTGCTGGCTTGATTCTAGGTGACCCTGACTCCGTCCGTATTAAGTGCAGGGAGCCGGTGGTCGTGTCCCCTCACTATTATAGGTTTTTCAGGTGTCACACAGTCTTAGGTACGTGGACATGCAATTGTCTACCATTGAGACCCTTGCATGGGCATAGCAGTCAGGGAGAGCTCTTAGGATTTTATAGGGCTCACCTATGTTCTCCTTAGTTTGGGATCAAGCCAGTCGGACATTTATTCATAAGTTCTAGCTATCTGCAACATCATCCGTGACAAAGGGTCAAATAAATGATGATCTCAACCAGGCCAAAAAGGCAAAATAGTGGCCCAGTAATGAAGTTAGAAGAGTTGGAACAGCATGAGAAGTCCACAGAGTGGCCCAATGACATAGTGTGGAGGCGTCAGCAGCATCAGGAGTCCACAGAGTGGCAAGGTGACAAAGTGTGGAGGTGGCAGCAGCATCAAGAAAGCACAGAGTGGCAAGGTGACATAGTGTGGAGGTAGCAGCAGCATCAGGAGAACAAAGAGTGGCACAATAAACATAGAAACATAGAATGTGTCGGCAGATAAGAACCATTTGGCCCATCTAGTCTGCCCAATATACTAAATACTATGGATAGCTCCTGGCCCTATCTTATATGAAGGATGGCCTTATGCCTATCCCATGCATGCTTAAACTCCTCCACTGTATTTGCAGCTACCACTTCTGCAGGAAGGCTATTTCATGCATCCACTACTCTCTCAGTAAAGTAATACTTCTTGACTGAGAGTGGAGGTGGCAGCAGCAGCATGAGGAGGCCACAGAATGTCAAGTTGACATAGTGTTGAGGTAGCAGCAGCAGCAGCTTAAGGAGACCACAGAGTGGAAAGTGACATAGTGTGGCGTTGGCAGCAGCATCATGAGACCACAGAGTGGCAAGATGACATAGTGTGGAGGTGGCAGCAGCATCAGGAGACCACAGAGTGGCAAGGTGACATAGTGTGGAGGTGGCAGCAGGAGCATAAAGGTGTGTTGTTTTTTGGAGAGGGCTAATGGAGTGCATTTGAATGCAGTTGGTCTGGATTTGTGGAATTTGGCATTACAGGAAGGGATTGAGACACCTTTGAATTTATGGAGGGACGCACATACTTAAGGGGTCAAGTCTGTGCGTTTGTGGTGGGTGGAGGTCCTTGAAGTTGGTTATATTCACAGGTGAGGAGGATAGGAGGGCTCCTTGGACGGGGCGTGGCGAAATTTAAATGGGCCATTCAGTGGTGCTTCTGAGCTGGTGGGAAACGGCTAGAGACAAATTTCAGTTATTTGGGGCTTCAAAGACCTCTCCCTGGGTGGATTTATCATTAAGTGTTATTGTTTTTTATATATGTTTGTTGTATGTTGATAAAACGGCTGCTGTGGCCAATTTATTCCAGCTTTGTATCCAAGTTTTTATTAAAAGGTTAGGGGTAGTTCGGAATAGTAGGCCGGGAATGCATCGGTGGGGTTAGGGCCGGATGTGAGGCAGGTAAGTATTAGGGGTCGGACGGAGGGTAACCAATACCTCCGTCATGTCCCGTCTTCTACTTTGGACCTACAACATTTATTTGCTTTTGTACAAAGGACCAGTCCTTTTGCACTTATTCAAAGCAGCTCTTTTGGAAATTGAAAGAATCAGCAGATTGTCAGCCTGGGCTTGCTCCATGCTCTCCATCATGTTGCAGTACCCCAGTACAGGGTGTATCAATACTTCCCAACTTTTTGGGTGGTCAGAAAGGGATACTTAAGGTGCATTGTGCAAAATAAATTTTTCCTGCATATCTATACGCTTCAATAGTTTTCTTTTACACAATAGCACAAAAATTGTCTGAATATAGATATTTCTAAAATCCAAATAGCATCAAAATGAAATGAAATAATATACAAGGCCAGCTCTAATATACAGAGAGGAACCAGATAAACACTTTCTGGATCAATATTGTAAATGTAGTAATGTACTGTAAATCTATATATCAGATTAAAGATAAGGACATTTAAAAAGCAAAGAGGGCCAGAGAGACTTGGGTCAGAAGTAGGAACTGTCCATTCAAAAGAAGGACATTCGGGAGGTCTGGATATTTGAAATTGGTTTGTTCCTATTGTTATGGAATGTTATGTACACCCAGCATGACATGGCATGTTTGGCTGGGACAGGATTAACAACCCTATTCCTCCCCCTCTTGGCAGGAGTGGACTAGTCCAACTTCCTATCTATAAGGGGAGAGTGTTCTAGTCTAAAGAGTGAGGAGGGGGGAAGCAAGTCCATGTGCTCTTTCTCCTTGAGCCTCAGGATCCAGAGACTAACAGATTTCTGTGAGTTACTGCTTCTGCTACAGAAAGAGCAAGAGGGAGAAAGAAAGATAAGAACTTGGAATCTGTATGATTAAAGCATAGGAGTCAGAATGGTAACCTGCAATTTCAGCTATTGAAGACTTTGCTGCTTGAGAGGGATTATAGTTAAGACACCTATCACATTTGTGGTTAAGACATTACAGCAACAAATGTCAGATTATAGTTGCTAGCCAGAGATTTTAGAGACAGCATACCATGAGTGCTATTATATGCCACTGTGCAAGCCTCCATATCTCACCATCTGGGAAAGAGTTTTGCAGATTATTGATGGATATACTACAACTCCTATTGTGCACTCAAGTAAAAAGATGTAAATAAGTTAGTAAATGTCACTCACAATGTTTGCGACTTTTTTATGTCCGTTGCATGGATAAATCCTTCCCCCTCATATATTTGGTTAACAAATAAAAACCTATTAAACTTCAATGAGGAACCCCAGTCGGACACTGCATGTCATCAGCACCCATAGGTAATTTCTTACAGATAAGTTTCATGCTTGCTAGTAGACATCCACATAAACTAATTTTGGTTCAGACTTTGAGATAAATATTCCTGCACATACTCAATGGGTAATCATCATAATGAATGAACATTTACTAACTTGCGACTGACTTACTTAGTCTAATACGTGGCAAGGTATGGACAGAGAATATCAGCCCTATTACTTTATCTTCTTGTTTTTTTTTTTGCTTAAAGGGGTATGTGATTAAAATGTATTATAGCTGCTGAGTTATTCAATGAAATCTATCTGTATAGCGCTGTCTGCTTTCTTTTTAATTTCTCTGTCTTTTTCACAGAAACGGAAGCACATGCTCAGTTCCATCCTTCAACTGCCACCTGCTGCAGCAGAAAGGACACACCGTCAAAGAGATGACACCCTCTAAGCTAAAAGCATGAAATAAATCTAGCAGAACAATTGGCATAATAAATGAGGAGATCTCTGGATCCATGTTACAGTACAGGGCTGGTTCTAGCTTTGTTAGAAAGAGATTGCTAATTTACTAGGCTACGTATGATGTTCATTTTTTACATTATTCATGGGCTAAGCCCTTTTTACTGACCGAGCCCTACTGTGATGGTACATTCTTTATTTAAATCACGTTTTGCCATCAAAATGTAGGGCTGAAAATATTTGCTTTTCTTCCTATATTTACAAGGCACAGATTTCCTACACAGCATGGTAGCAGAACAGGTCAAAATCATGCCGAGCAGTCTTTTTATAGATTTCGAGAAGAGCACAGGTGCTTCAATTAGCAAGCTGTCTGTCAAGTGACAGTGGGGAGTTCCCATCGTCCTTCTGTCCTACAATTTCCAGAAGCCACACAAGAAGCAATGTTAGCAAGGCATGACCATGTTTGTTCAGTGCTTGGTGGTCTCCTTGGAGCCCTCTCATCCAAACTCTTAAGAGGTCAGAAGATTATACAACGACAATTAATATTTATGCGTATTCTGACATAACTTCAGTTGAGAGGCACAGATAGGTCAGTTTAGTACTATGTCTCACACCTTTTGCACCTGTTATATAAAGTTGTAGGCCCTTACTTATCATTGTTGTGATTCATCAAAGTATGAACTCACTTGCCTAAGGCTGGGGCTACATGGTGACTTTGACCACGACTTATGTGACATGACCAATGATCGCAGTGTTGCACAGCCCGAAGCGCACGTACTGAATGTATGCAAACTACCGTAACCTAACCCAATAGTCTCAAGAAATCCAGCAGGATGTTTTAACAATACCCAGTTGTAGACGGGACCCTATCCACTTTCTTTACTTGCAATTCAGGCTGCAGTACTTTGCAATCTTTGGTTGTACCACATGTGTCCTTACCAAAGTCACCCTCTAGCTCCAGCCTTAAAGGGGTTACATCTGGAATAAAGTATGCAGTGTCCCACTACGTGTGAAAAGGGGACATCAGTGTATATTTTTTCTTGTAATAACTGTAAACTCTCATCATATATATATATATATATATATAGGACAGGTCAGTCAAAGGAAGTTAGTTGAGAGAAGGAGTCAAGAGTGGAGTTGTGTGTAGTAGAGGAAAGCCTGTAACTTAAGCTGTGTGCTGTGTGCCCCTGGGTATCCCTCAGGAGAAAAGCCATATAGAGAGGGAACCAAGCTCAGGAACTACTGGATCTCTTCTATTTGTGTGGTGCCACTGTCCTGGAGTCAGAGACAAAGTGGATTTTAGTATTGAAGCAATCTGTTCAAATAATGGAGCAGATGAGAAATGCCTGCTGCTAGGGAAACCGCCCTGTTGGTTTTTAAGTGCTAGTTCAGAAGATCCAAAGTACTAAAAGGATGAGGTTTCAAAGCAAGTTGAGCAAGATACAGAAAGTATCACCCTCTCTATCAGATTGAGTTGGAACCTGCAGTTTACCACTGTCCCACCGTGCCTGTTGTCTGGAGTTGCAGCTTACCTCCATCTTATGTAACAAGGCATTACTTGTGTGGATGTTATCTACCTCAAGGCAAATATTTCAAGTAAAGTTCTTGTTGGTTCAACTACTGCCTCACTCCTTCTTCCATACAATCTCTCAACATACCTCATGGTGCTGGCGACACGAACACCAGGGACCCTGTCCCGAAGGCCCCCAAAGAACTTACACCACCAAGGGCACCTCAACTTCCATCTGGCTGGGGATCCCTGGACAAATAGAGAGTGCCCCGAGGGAGTTTGTGCTGTCCTTCCCTTCACTGCATGCCTGCCCAGGGAGCTACAGAACAGTGAGTAATACTACTACCTCCATCAGCTCACCAAACACTACACCCACATTGCCCCTGCGGCCTGGTTGCGGCAAGTACAACATTATATCAATGGTTTGACCAAGTTTTCCTCTGTATTTCTATGGTGGTTCAGGACACCATTAATGGCGTGGGTTCTCTTCCCTCCATGTGTCTTCAGATCCTATCTACACGCCATTATGTCAATGCAAAAATGTTTGTTATCCAATATAATTTCTCTTATTTTTACTCAAATTGTCACTTCCCTTTCTGTGGGTGGGCAGTGGCTTGTCACGTGAAATCATCAATCACTGTCCATGTTTGAGGAATGCATTGCAATTAGTTCTTCTTAACCCTATCGCGTGTCTTCCTTCCCTGCAGAGAAAATGCACACACACACAGCGCTAGCGATGCCACTAATAAATAGCACTATGCAATGCCCCCAGTTTTCTTCCCCACTGTATACAGAGAGATGTAACTATGTATTTCTAAGAATGTAGAAGTAGGGATGAATGAATTAAAAGTGTCTTCACCTTCTTCACTTATGGCCATTAGGAAGAATGTTTTGTTACATTCAAAACACATAGCATTTTATGTCTTTTTTTTATTTTTTATTATTATTTGATGGTTTTAAAGTGCTATAAATAAAGACAAAAAGTTTTACATGAGTGTTGAGGGATTATTCCGGGATTTACCCTTTTGCTGATGGAACTGAGCTGACACAGGAGTGTCCGGTTTTCTTCTAAGCACCTTGTGCACTGAGGAGGTGCGGCAGGATCTGATGTAGGCGAGCAAGATATCGGTTTTATTTTTCTTTGACATTATTACAGCCTCCAGTAAGTGAGTGACTGAGTATAGCCTCCTCATTTAAAGACCAGGGGAGATGTATAAAAGATCCATATATGATTTTTTTTATTTATTATTGAGATTCATTACAGACATTTTCAGAGTGGTGAGATTTTTTTTATTTACATTTGAAACTGAGAAGCTTTTCTGCGAGGTTTTGACTTCTAGAAGTCAGTGCTATCTCCATCGTGAAATTTTGTGGAGGCTGCTATATTGCACTTTTTCTCACTTTCCTAGATATCCATAAAGAGCCTTATTGAGTGTTAAGTGTATATTGTTTCTATTCAAAGTTATCTAGGCTTCCGGCAGTAGAATAGCTTTTATTAGCTCAGCTACCTGATAATGATAAGATGTTCCTCATCTTGCCACAGTCTACACAGCAAAGCTGGCATGTGCTTCGAGCCCTGGAGGAACGGAGGACAGGAAGTATTGGCTTTGACTGCAACAGTTATTTACAGTCACAATCCTCAAACCGATGCTCCCTAGGGCCGGGCGGTGATAGGAGGACATGTCCTTTCTTCCCTTGGGGCACACCCTCTGCCTGATGGTATAAGGGATGCTCTTGGTGTTATGAGTGATGTATGGGTGCAGGGCAGGAGATGTAAGTGCTGTGGCTGGCGAATAATGCTGGAGTCAGTAACCAGGCCAGTTGAATAAAATAGATGTCTCTCTTTACTAAAGAGAAGAATGGGAGTTGTAGTCCATCCAACACTATCAAACACTATTCTAAACAATGCACAGTGAAAATCTTCCCTGATAGCAATGTATGGGTACAAGTAATGATGGAAGTTGTAGTACTACTTTCCTCTATCTCTCCAAAGTTTTTCTCTCTGTAGAATCTAAGGCTGGCAATAACATTCTTGCAAGCTTGTCTGTAAGACCCAGCTAAAGGGTACATGATTAAGATATAGCTTGCAAGGACCATATCTAAGTGTGGAAGGGTGTACTAGCAATGTCCCTCTCAGTGCAGTAAAGTCTTGCCTAAAACAGAAAATACCTTGCTGACTGACTCCAATACTTGGCTATACAGATACTGTCATTTCTAGTTCTTTCTTTCTCTCTCTGGGGTTTTGTGAAATGGAGATGACTTTCTTGATGCAAAGCTCCAAAGAGTAAGTACAACTAGCTCTTCTTACCAACTCAGGTAACACTAGAGTAAACTGAGTCCACCACCTAGATACCTACAAGGGTAGAGTCAAGATTATTAACTCTGACAGATCCATACAAAGCAATACTGGGTTATATAATGCATCAGATATTATAGAACAAGAAACAATTTGCAAGTACCATTTTCTGGGGTGCTGCACATGTAAAATGCAAAAAAGAGGAAGCATTGGTCTATTATTACTACTCTATTTATTTACTGTATGTATTTATTTATTTTTTTACTCTAGTTGGCAGGTCATCAATGTATGTTCCATTGTGACTGCTCTAGTGATTGAGTCCTCAATGTATGATCTACTGTGACTGCTGAAGAAAGTTGAAAAAATTGCTCCAGCACCGCAATGTATGGTATGAAAATCCCGGTCTTTATTGACACCATAAAATCCAGGTGAGTACAGCAATAAATGACAAACACTAGTGATCCCAGGAGCCCCGGATCTACGCGTTTCGAACCGTTAGGTTCTTAGTCATGATCCTAAGTGTCTTCCATGTTCGAAGCCTTAAAAACTATCCGTCCGCCATTATCCCCTCCTAGTAAGGGAGGGGCACAATGGAACAGGGCGGGCAGCAGAATCGGCCAGGTCCATGGGAGACACCTGTGTAAACCCAATCATAGGTAACATAGTTTAAACCCCGCAAACACATTCTATAAGTCACATGAGAAGTATATACACATATAAAACCTCTTACTGTAGATAACTAATATAAAATCTTCTGTTGGTTGTCTCTCCAAGCATGCTTAGTAAGGTGTTCTTATTCATCATGAATTATAAATCAGCAGGCACAATATTCAGAAATCAAAACAAAAAACCAAAACCCAGGATAACTATAAGGATCCCTGAGTTTTGGTCAGTATCCAAAAAGCGGCAAATAATCATATTTTACTAAAGTGTCCCATTTGTGTCACATATTTCTTTGATGTTCATCCTTTCATTTTATTCATCCATTATATTGGAATTAAGTATTTTATTTTCTTCGTTGAGCTCAAGAAACGCATTATGTGAACTAGGACAAAATGGGAGAAAGAGAAACCGCTTTTATCGGACATAAGATATTAGGTGGTTAGTCCATAAAACCAAACCAGAAGTATATCATATATCATGTGAACGGCTGCTACACAAATCTCCACAGTACATGCATTAATATAAAATACATGTGTGTGGAAAAAGCAGACCATCTCACATAACAATAAAATTATTGCAGCGAAAAAAAGACAGAATTATCATAACAGCCGATCTACATATATATGATATTAACTCCAAATGCCTATCCATTTTGCATATGCACACCATGGGCAGGTTGTAATAATATATAAACTAGTACCCTATTGTTATAAGGACTTTTTTCTCTTTTTTCAGAGACATACTGGATTATTATATTTGATCCTGTATATTATCTATATCCATGTCTCGTTTCTGAGACATGGACTATCTATGCATCAAGCTTTATTTTTTGGGGAAGACATTAAAGCAACAACTATAGGAATCAAAAAAATTTAAAAAATTTCAAAGATTCAGCAATTCAGAACCGCACATGTGTTAGATCTGTGCTCCAATCCCGCCTGTACTAGCAATGTCCCTCTCAGTGCAGTAAAGTCTTGCCTAAAACAGAAAATACCTTGCTGACTGACTCCAATACTTGGCTATACAGATACTGTCATTTCTAGTTCTTTCTTTCTCTCTCTGGGGTTTTGTGAAATGGAGATGACTTTCTTGATGCAAAGCTCCAAAGAGTAAGTACAACTAGCTCTTCTTACCAACTCAGGTAACACTAGAGTAAACTGAGTCCACCACCTAGATACCTACAAGGGTAGAGTCAAGATTATTAACTCTGACAGATCCATACAAAGCAATACTGGGTTATATAATGCATCAGATATTATAGAACAAGAAACAATTTGCAAGTACCATTTTCTGGGGTGCTGCACATGTAAAATGCAAAAAAGAGGAAGCATTGGTCTATTATTACTACTCTATTTATTTACTGTATGTATTTATTTATTTTTTTACTCTAGTTGGCAGGTCATCAATGTATGTTCCATTGTGACTGCTCTAGTGATTGAGTCCTCAATGTATGATCTACTGTGACTGCTCTAGTGCCCAGATCATTAATATATGATCTATTATAACTACTCTAGTGGTCGGGTAATCAATGTATGATCTATTGTGACTGCTGTAGTCCCCGAATCATCAATGTATGATCTATTGTGACTGCTGTAATCCCCGAATCATAAATGTATGATATATTATGACTGCTGTAGTCCCCGAATTATCAATGTATGATCTATTGTGACTGCGATAGTAGTTGGGTGATCAATTTATGATCTGTTGTGACTGCCCAAGTGGCCGAGTCATTGGTGTATGATCTTTTGTGACTTTTTTATTGGCCAGATCATTAATGTATGATCTATTGTGCGACTGCTCTAGTACCAGGACCATCAATATACAGTGGGGCAAAAAAGTATTTAGTCAGCCACCAATTGTGCAAGTTCTCCCACTTAAAAAGATGAGAGAGGCCTGTAATTTTCATCATAGGTATACCTCAACTATGAGAGACGAAATGGGGGGAAAGAATACAGGAAATCACATTGTAGGATTTCTAATGAGTTCATTGGTAAAAAAAGATTTCTGGCTCTCACAGACCTGTAACTTCTTCTTTAAGAGGCTCCTCTGTTCTTCACTCGTTACCTGTATTAATGGCACCTGTTTGAACTTGTTTTCAGTATAAAAGACACCTGTCCACAACCTCAGTCACACTCCAAACTCCACTATGGCCAAGATAAAAGACTTGTCGAAGGACACCAGAAACAAAATTGTAGACCTGCACCAGGTTGGGAAGACTGAATCTGCAATAGGCAAGCAGCTTGGTGTGAAAATCAACTGTGGGAGAAATTATTAGAAAATGGAAGACAAGACCACTGATAATCTCCCTCGATCTGGGGCTCCACGCAAGATCTTACTCCGTGGGGTCAAAATTATCACAAGAACGGTGAGCAAAAATCCCAGAACCACACGGGGGGACCTAGTGAATGACCTGCAGACAGCTGGGACCACACTATGTCCCCAGGGACTCAAATCCTGCAGTGCCAGACGTGTCCTCCTGCTTAAGCCAATACATGTCCGGGCCCATCTGAAGTTTGCTAGAGAGCATTTGGATGATCCAGAAGAAGATTGGGAGAATGCCATATGGTCAGATAAAACCAAAGTAGAACTTTTTGGTAAAAACTCAACTCGTCGTGTTGGGAGGAGAAAGAATGCTGAGTTGCATCCAAAGAACCCCATACCTACTGGGATCTCAACCCCATAGAAAATCTTTGGAGGGAGTTGAAAGTCTGTGTTGCCCAGCGACAGCCCCAAAACATCACTGCTCTAGAGGAGATCTGCATGAAGGAATGGGCCAAAATACCAGCAACAGTGTGTGAAAACCTTGTGAAGACTTACAGAAAACATTTGACAATGTATTGAGATGAACTATTGTTATTGACCAAATACTAATTTTCCACCATTATTTGCAAATAAATTCTTTAAAAATCAAACAATGTGATTTTCTGGATTTTTTTTTCTCATTATGTCTCTCATAGTTGAGGTTTACCTATGATGAAAATTACAGGCCTCTCTCATCTTTTTAAGTGGGAGAACTTGCACAATTGGTGGCTGAATAAATACTTTTTTGCTCCACTGTATGATCTATTGTGAATGCTCTAGTGGTTGGGTAATCAATGTATGATCTGTTGTGACTGCTCTAGTCCACTGCTGTATATACTATATATCTGTACACTGCATCTATTATACCTTGTACCTCACATATCAGTACACTGTCTGTGTATAGGCTTTTGATACTGTCCCACATAGAAGGCTTATCAATAAAGTGCAGTCATTGGGCTTGGACTCCCATATTGTTGAATGGATTAGGCAGTGGCTGAGGGACAGAAAACAGAGGGTTGTAGTCAATGGAGTATATTCAGACCAAGGTCTTGTTACCAGTGGGGTACCTCAGGGATCTGTTCTGGGACCCATATTGTTTAATATCTTTATCAGCGAAATTGCAGAAGGCCTCAATGGTAAGGTGTGTCTTTTTGCTGATGATACAAAGATTTGTAACAGGGTTGATGTTCCTGAAGGAATACACCAAATGGAAAAGGACTTAGGGAAAACTAGAGGAATGGTCAAAAATCTGGCAACTAAAATTTAATTTTGATAAGTGCAAGATAATGCACCTGGGACGTAAAAACCCAAGAGCAGAATATAAAATCAGTGATACAGTCCTAACCTCAGTATCTGAGGAAAGGGATTTAGGGATCATTATTTCAGAAGACTTAAAGGTAGGCAGACAATGTCACAGAGCAGCAGGAAATGCTAGCAGAATGCTTGGGTGTATAGCAAGAGGAATTACCAGTAGAAAGAGGGAGGTGCTCATGCCGCTCTACAGAGCACTAGTGAGACCTCATTTGGAGTATTGTGCTCAGTACTGGAGACCATATCTCCAGAAGGATATTGATACTTTGGAGAGAGTTCAGAGAAGAGCTACTAAACTGGTACATGGATTGCAGGATAAAACTTACCAGGAAAGATTAAAGGAACTTAACATGTATAGCTTGGAAGAAAGACGAGACAGAGGGGATATGATAGAAACTTTTAAATACATAAAGGGAACCAACAAGGTAAAAGAGGAAAGAATATTTAAAAGAAGAAAAACTGCTACAAGAGGACATAGTTTTAAATTAGAGGGGCAGAGGTTGAAAAGTAATATCAGGAAGTATTACTTTACTGAGAGAGTAGTGGATGCATGGAATATCCTTCCTGCAGAAGTGGTAGCTGAAAATACAGTGAAGGAGTTTAAGCATGCATGGGATAGGCATAAGGCCATCCTTCATATAAGATAGGGCCAGGGGCTATCCATAGTATTTAGTATATTGGGCAGACTAGATGGGCCAAATAGTTCTTATCTGCCGACACATTCTATGTTTCTATGTTTCTATACTATATATCTTAAGACACTGCATCTATTATACCTTGTACCTCACATATTAGTACACTGCTGTATGTACTATATATCTGTACATACTGCATCTATTATACCTTGTACCTTACACAGTACACTGCTGGACTGCTGTGTCCACTGTATCTATTATACTGTATAATAGAAGAAGTGTGTGTGTGTATGTATATATATACAGGGAGTGCAGAATTATTAGGCAAGTTGTATTTTTGAGGATTAATTTTATTATTGAACAACAACCATGTTCTCAATGAACCCAAAAAACTCATTAATATCAAAGCTGAATATTTTTGGAAGTAGTTTTTAGTTTGTTTTTAGTTTTAGCTATTTTAGGGGGATATCTGTGTGTGCAGGTGACTATTACTGTACATAATTATTAGGCAACTTAACAAAAAACAAATATATACCCATTTCAATTATTTATTTTTACCAGTGAAACCAATATAACATCTCAACATTCACAAATATACATTTCTGACATTCAAAAACAAAACAAAAACAAATCAGTGACCAATAGGGATGAGCGAACTCGAACTGTATAGTTCGGGTTCGTACCGAATTTTGGGGTGTCCGTGACACGGACCCGAACCCGGACATTTTCGTAAAAGTCCGGGTTCGGGTTCGGTGTTCGTCGCTTTCTTGGCGCTTTTGTGACGCTTTCTTGGCGCTTTTTGAAAGGCTGCAAAGCAGCCAATCAACAAGCGTCATACTACTTGCCCCAAGAGGCCATCACAGCCATGCCTACTATTGGCATGGCTGTGATTGGCCAGAGCACCATGTGACCCAGCCTCTATTTAAGCTGGAGTCACATAGCGCCGCCCGTCACTCTGCTCTGATTAGCGTAGGGAGAGGTTGCGGCTGCGACAGTAGGGCGAGATTAGGCAGATTAACTCCTCCAAAGGACTTGATTAACTGATCGATCTGCAGCTGTGGATCATTGAGCTGCTGATCCTCAATTGCTCACTGTTTTTAGGCTGCCCAGACCGTTTGTCAGTCACATTTTTCTGGGGTGATCGGCGGCCATTTTGTGTCTTGTGGTGCGCCAGCACAAGCTGCGACCAAGTGCATTTAACCCTCAATGGTGTGGTTGTTTTTTGGCTAAAGCCTACATCAGGGTGAAGCTGTCACACCAAGTGCATTTAACCAGCAATAGTCTGTTCATTTTTTGGCCATATACAAAATCAGGGGCAAGCTGCGCCTGTCACCAAGTGCATTTAACCCTCAATGGTGTGGTTGTTTTTTGGCTAAAGCCTACATCAGGGTGAAGCTGTCACACCAAGTGCATTTAACCAGCAATAGTCTGTTCATTTTTTGGCCATATACAAAATCAGGGGCAAGCTGCGCCTGTCACCAAGTGCATTTAACCCTCAATGGTGTGGTTGTTTTTTGGCTAAAGCCTACATCAGGGTGAAGCTGTCACACCAAGTGCATTTAACCAGCAATAGTCTGTTCATTTTTTGGCCATATACAAAATCAGGGGCAAGCTGCGCCTGTCACCAAGTGCATTTAACCCTCAATGGTGTGGTTGTTTTTTGGCTAAAGCCTACATCAGGGTGAAGCTGTCACACCAAGTGCATTTAACCAGCAATAGTCTGTTCATTTTTTGGCCATATACAAAATCAGGGGCAAGCTGCGCCTGTCACCAAGTGCATTTAACCCTCAATGGTGTGGTTGTTTTCTGGCTAAAGCCTACATCAGGGTGAAGCTGTCACACCAAGTGCATTTAACCAGCAATAGTCTGTTTATTTTTTGGCCATATACTACATCAGGGGCAAGCTGCGCCCGTCACCAAGTGCATTTAACCCTCAGTAGTGTGGTTGGTCAAGCTGTGACACCAAGTGCATTTAACCAGCAATAGTCTGTTCATTTTTTGGCCATATACTACATCAGGGGCAAGCTGCGCCCGTCACCAAGTGCATTTAACCAGCAATAGTGTGGTTATTTTTTGGCCATATCCCAGTCTAATTCTGTCACTAAATCCATACCGGTCACCCAGCGCCTAAATACTAGGCCTCAAATTTATATCCCGCTAAATCTCTCGTTACCGCTGTCCTGTTGTAGCTGGGAAAGTTATTTAGTGTCCGTCAAAGCACATTTTTTGTTCTGGGTTGAAGTACAATTCCCAATTTAGCAATTTCATAATTTAGTGGTTTCTGCTATATCAGAGCTATTTGAAATCTATCCCTAAAAGGGTATATAATATTCAAGGTGCACATTGGGTCATTCAGAATAACTTCACACACACCCGCTACTGTGTATTTTCAAGTCTAATTCTGTCACTAAACCCATACCTGTCACCCAGCGCCTAAATACTAGGCCTCAAATTTATATCCTGCTAAATCTCTCGTTACCGCTGTCCTGTTGTAGCTGGGAAAGTTATTTAGTGTCCGTCAAAGCACATTTTTTGTTCTGGGTTGAAGTACAATTCCCAATTTAGCAATTTCATAATTTAGTGGTTTCTGCTATATCAGAGCTATTTGAAATCTATCCCTAAAAGGGTATATAATATTCAAGGTGCACATTGGGTCATTCAGAATAACTTCACACACACCCGCTACTGTGTATTTTCAAGTCTAATTCTGTCACTAAACCCATACCTGTCACCCAGCGCCTAAATACTAGGCCTCAAATTTATATCCTGCTAAATCTCTCGTTACCGCTGTCCTGTTGTAGCTGGGAAAGTTATTTAGTGTCCGTCAAAGCACATTTTTTGTTCTGGGTTGAAATACAATTCCCAATTTAGCAATTTCATAATTTAGTGGTTTCTGCTATATCAGAGCTATTTGAAATCTATCCCTAAAAGGGTAGATCATATTGAAGGTGCACATAGGGTCATTCAGAATAACTTCACACACACCCGCTACTGTGTATTTCCAAGTCTAATTCTGTCACTAAACCCATACCTGTCACCCAGCGCCTAAATACTAGGCCTCAAATTTATATCCCGCTAAATCTCTCGTTACCGCTGTCCTGTTGTAGCTGGGAAAGTTATTTAGTGTCCGTCAAAGCACATTTTTTGTTCTGGGTTGAAGTACAATTCCCAATTTAGCAATTTCATAATTTAGTGGTTTCTGCTATATCAGAGCTATTTGAAATCTATCCCTAAAAGGGTATATAATATTCAAGGTGCACATTGGGTCATTCAGAATAACTTCACACACACCCGCTACTGTGTATTTCCAAGTCTAATTCTGTCACTAAACCCATACCTGTCACCCAGCGCCTAAATACTAGGCCTCAAATTTATATCCTGCTAAATCTCTCGTTACCGCTGTACTGTTGTTGCTTGGAAAGATATTTAGTGTCCGTCAAAGCACATTTTTTGTTCTGGGTTGAAGTACAATTCCCAATTTAGCAATTTCATAATTTAGTGGTTTCTGCTATATCAGAGCTATTTGAAATCTATCCCTAAAAGGGTATATAATATTCAAGGTGCACATTGGGTCATTCAGAATAACTTCACACACACCCGCTACTGTGTATTTTCAAGTCTAATTCTGTCACTAAACCCATACCTGTCACCCAGCGCCTAAATACTAGGCCTCAAATTTATATCCTGCTAAATCTCTCGTTACCGCTGTACTGTTGTTGCTGGGCAACATATTTAGTGTCCGTCAAAGCACATTTTTTGTTCTGGGTTGAAATACAATTCCCAATTTAGCAATTTCATAATTTAGTGGTTTCTGCTATATCAGAGCTATTTGAAATCTATCCCTAAAAGGGTATATAATATTCAAGGTGCACATTGGGTCATTCAGAATAACTTCACACACACCCGCTACTGTGTATTTCCAAGTCTAATTCTGTCACTAAACCCATACCTGTCACCCAGCGCCTAAATACTAGGCCTCAAATTTATATCCTGCTAAATCTCTCGTTACCGCTGTACTGTTGTTGCTTGGAAAGATATTTAGTGTCCGTCAAAGCACATTTTTTGTTCTGGGTTGAAGTACAATTCCCAATTTAGCAATTTCATAATTTAGTGGTTTCTGCTATATCAGAGCTATTTGAAATCTATCCCTAAAAGGGTATATAATATTCAAGGTGCACATTGGGTCATTCAGAATAACTTCACACACACCCGCTACTGTGTATTTTCAAGTCTAATTCTGTCACTAAACCCATACCTGTCACCCAGCGCCTAAATACTAGGCCTCAAATTTATATCCTGCTAAATCTCTCGTTACCGCTGTACTGTTGTTGCTGGGCAACATATTTAGTGTCCGTCAAAGCACATTTTTTGTTCTGGGTTGAAATACAATTCCCAATTTAGCAATTTCATAATTTAGTGGTTTCTGCTATATCAGAGCTATTTGAAATCTATCCCTAAAAGGGTATATAATATTCAAGGTGCACATTGGGTCATTCAGAATAACTTCACACACACCCGCTACTGTGTATTTCCAAGTCTAATTCTGTCACTAAACCCATACCTGTCACCCAGCGCCTAAATACTAGGCCTCAAATTTATATCCTGCTAAATCTCTCGTTACCGCTGTACTGTTGTTGCTGGGCAAGATATTTAGTGTCCGTCAAAGCACATTTTTTGTTCTGGGTTGAAATACAATTCCCAATTTAGCAATTTCATAATTTAGTGGTTCCTGCTATATCAGAGCTATTTGAAATCTATCCCAAAAAGGGTATATAATATTCAAGGTGCACATAGGGTCATTCAGAATAACTTCACACACACGCTTCTGTGCATTTCCAAGTCTAATTCTGTCACTAAATCCATACCGGTCACCCAGCGCCTAAATACTAGGCCTCAAATTTATATCCCGCTGAATTTGAATACAATACATTGGGCCAAATAATATATTTGTTGTTGTGGTGAACCATAACAATGAGAAAAACATCTAGTAAGGGACGCGGACGTGGACATGGTCGTGGTGGTGTTAGTGGACCCTCTGGTGCTGGGAGAGGACGTGGCCGTTCTGCCACATCCACACGTCCTAGTGTACCAACTACCTCAGGTCCCAGTAGCCGCCAGAATTTACAGCGATATATGGTGGGGCCCAATGCCGTTCTAAGGATGGTAAGGCCTGAGCAGGTACAGGCATTAGTCAATTGGGTGGCCGACAGTGGATCCAGCACGTTCACATTATCTCCCACCCAGTCTTCTGCAGAAAGCGCACAGATGGCGCCTGAAAACCAACCCCATCAGTCTGTCACATCACCCCCATGCATACCAGGGAAACTGTCTCAGCCTCAAGTTATGCAGCAGTCTCTTATGCTGTTTGAAGACTCCGCTGGCAGGGTTTCCCAAGGGCATCCACCTAGCCCTTCCCCAGCGGTGAAAGACATAGAATGCACTGACGCACAACCACTTATGTTTCCTGATGATGAGGACATGGGAATACCACCTCAGCATGTCTCTGATGATGACGAAACACAGGTGCCAACTGCTGCGTCTTTCTGCAGTGTGCAGACTGAACAGGAGGTCAGGGATCAAGACTGGGTGGAAGACGATGCAGGGGACGATGAGGTCCTAGACCCCACATGGAATGAAGGTCGTGCCACTGACTTTCACAGTTCGGAGGAAGAGGCAGTGGTGAGACCGAGCCAACAGCGTAGCAAAAGAGGGAGCAGTGGGCAAAAGCAGAACACCCGCCGCCAAGAGACTCCGCCTGCTACTGACCGCCGCCATCTGGGACCGAGCACCCCAAAGGCAGCTTCAAGGAGTTCCCTGGCATGGCACTTCTTCAAACAATGTGCTGACGACAAGACCCGAGTGGTTTGCACGCTGTGCCATCAGAGCCTGAAGCGAGGCATTAACGTTCTGAACCTGAGCACAACCTGCATGACCAGGCACCTGCATGCAAAGCATGAACTGCAGTGGAGTAAACACCTTAAAACCAAGGAAGTCACTCAGGCTCCCCCTGCTACCTCTTCTGCTGCTGCCGCCTCGGCCTATTCTGCTGCTGCCGCCTCGGCCTCTTCCTCCGCCTCTGGAGGAACGTTGGCACCTGCCGCCCAGCAAACAGGGGATGTACCACCAACACCACCACCACCACCTCCGTCACCAAGCGTCTCAACCATGTCACACGCCAGCGTTCAGCTCTCCATCTCACAAACATTTGATAGAAAGCGTAAATTCCCACCTAGCCACCCTCGATCCCTGGCCCTGAATGCCAGCATTTCTAAACTACTGGCCTATGAAATGCTGTCATTTAGGCTGGTGGACACAGACAGCTTCAAACAGCTCATGTCGCTTGCTGTCCCACAGTATGTTGTTCCCAGCCGGCACTACTTCTCCAAGAGAGCCGTGCCTTCCCTGCACAACCAAGTATCCGATAAAATCAAGTGTGCACTGCGCAACGCCATCTGTAGCAAGGTCCACCTAACCACAGATACGTGGACCAGTAAGCACGGCCAGGGACGCTATATCTCCCTAACTGCACACTGGGTAAATGTAGTGGCAGCTGGGCCCCAGGCGGAGAGCTGTTTGGCGCACGTCCTTCCGCCGCCAAGGATCGCAGGGCAACATTCTTTGCCTCCTGTTGCCACCTCCTCCTTCTCGGCTTCCTCCTCCTCTTCTTCCACCTGCTCATCCAGTCAGCCACACACCTTCACCACCAACTTCAGCACAGCCCGGGGTAAACGTCAGCAGGCCATTCTGAAACTCATATGTTTGGGGGACAGGCCCCACACCGCACAGGAGTTGTGGCGGGGTATTGAACAACAGACCGACGAGTGGTTGCTGCCGGTGAGCCTCAAGCCCGGCCTGGTGGTGTGTGATAATGGGCGAAATCTCGTTGCAGCTCTGGGACTAGCCAATTTGACGCACATCCCTTGCTTGGCGCATGTGCTGAATTTGGTGGTGCAGAAGTTCATTCACAACTACCCCGACATGTCAGAGCTGCTGCATAAAGTGCGGGCCGTCTGTTCGCGCTTCCGGCGTTCACATCCTGCCGCTGCTCGCCTGTCTGCGCTACAGCGTAACTTCGGCCTTCCCGCTCACCGCCTCATATGCGACGTGCCCACCAGGTGGAACTCCACCTTGCACATGCTGGACAGACTGTGCGAGCAGCAGCAGGCCATAGTGGAGTTTCAGCTGCAGCACGCACGGGTCAGTCGCACTACAGAACAGCACCACTTCACCACCAATGACTGGGCCTCCATGCGAGACCTGTGTGCCCTGTTGCGCTGTTTCGAGTACTCCACCAACATGGCCAGTGGCGATGACACCGTTATCAGCGTTACAATACCACTTCTATGTCTCCTTGAGAAAACACTTAGGGCGATGATGGAAGAGGAGGTGGCCCAGGAGGAGGAGGAGGAGGAGGAGGAAGAGGGGTCATTTTTAGCACTTTCAGGCCAGTCTCTTCGAAGTGACTCAGAGGGAGGTTTTTGGCAACAGCAGAGGCCAGGTACAAATGTGGCCAGCCAGGGCCCACTACTGGAGGACGAGGAGGACGAGGATGAGGAGGAGGTGGAGGAGGATGAGGATGAAGCATGGTCACAGCGGGGTGGCACCCAACGCAGCTCGGGTCCATCACTGGTGCGTGGCTGGGGGGAAAGGCAGGACGATGACGATACGCCTCCCACAGAGGACAGCTTGTCCTTACCCCTGGGCAGCCTGGCACACATGAGCGACTACATGCTGCAGTGCCTGCGCAATGACAGCAGAGTTGCCCACATTTTAACCTGTGCGGACTACTGGGTTGCCACCCTGCTGGATCCACGCTACAAAGACAATGTGCCCACCTTACTTCCTGCACTGGAGCGTGATAGGAAGATGCGCGAGTACAAGCGCACGTTGGTAGACGCGCTACTGAGAGCATTCCCAAATGTCACAGGGGAACAAGTGGAAGCCCAAGGTCAAGGCAGAGGAGGAGCAAGAGGTCGCCAAGGCAGCTGTGTCACGGCCAGCTCCTCTGAGGGCAGGGTTAGCATGGCAGAGATGTGGAAAACTTTTGTCAACACGCCACAGCTAACTGCACCACCACCTGATACGCAACGTGTTAGCAGGAGGCAACATTTCACTAACATGGTGGAACAGTACGTGTGCACACCCCTCCACGTACTGACTGATGGTTCGGCCCCATTCAACTTCTGGGTCTCTAAATTGTCCACGTGGCCAGAGCTAGCCTTTTATGCCTTGGAGGTGCTGGCCTGCCCGGCAGCCAGCGTTTTGTCTGAACGTGTATTCAGCACGGCAGGGGGCGTCATTACAGACAAACGCAGCCGCCTGTCTACAGCCAATGTGGACAAGCTGACGTTCATAAAAATGAACCAGGCATGGATCCCACAGGACCTGTCCGTCCCTTGTCCAGATTAGACATTAACTACCTCCCCATAACCATATATTATTGGACTCCAGGGCACTTCCTCATTCAATCCTATTTTTATTTTCATTTTACCATTATATTGCAAGGCTACCCAAAGTTGAATGAACCTCTCCTCTGCCTGTGTGCTAGGCCTAAATATATGCCAATGGATTGTTGCAGTGGTGGCTGACGTGAAGCCTCATTCTCTGCTATGACATGCAGACTGATTCTCTGGTGACATGAAGCCAGATTGTCTGTTACGGGACCTCTCTCCTCTGCCTGGGTGCTGGGCCTGAATTTATGACAATGGACTGTTGCAGTGGTGGCTGACGTGAAGCCTGATTCTCTGCTATGACATGCAGACTGATTCTCTGCTGACATGAAGCCAGATCCTCTGTTGCGGGACCTCTCTCCTCTGCCTGGGTGCTGGGCCTAAATTTATGAAAATGGACTGTTGCAGTGGTGGGTGACGTGAAGCCTCATTCTCTGCTATGACATGCAGACTGATTCTCTGCTGACATGAAGCCAGATTGTCTGTTTCGGGACCTCTCTCCTCTGCCTGGGTGCTGGGCCTAAATATCTGACAATGGACTGTTGCATTGGTGGCTGACGTGAAGCCTGATTCTCTGCTATGATATGAAGACTGATTCTCTGCTGACATGAAGCCAGATTGTCTGTTACGGGACCTCTCTCCTCTGCCTGTGTGCTAGGCCTAAATATATGCCAATGGATTGTTGCAGTGGTGGCTGACGTGAAGCCTGATTCTCTGCTATGACATGCAGACTAATTCTCTGCTGACATGAAGCCAGATTGTCTGTTACGGGACCTCTCTCCTCTGCCTGGGTGCTGGGCCTAAATATCTGACAATGGACTGTTGCATTGGTGGCTGACGTGAAGCCTGATTCTCTGCTATGATATGAAGACTGATTCTCTGCTGACATGAAGCCAGATTGTCTGTTACGGGACCTCTCTCCTCTGCCTGTGTGCTAGGCCTAAATATATGCCAATGGATTGTTGCAGTGGTGGCTGACGTGAAGCCTGATTCTCTGCTATGACATGCAGACTGATTCTCTGGTGACATGAAGCCAGATCCTCTGTTACGGGACCTCTCTCCTCTGCCTGGGTGCTGGGCCTAAATTTATGAAAATGGACTGTTGCAGTGGTGGGTGACGTGAAGCCTGATTCTCTGCTATGACATGCAGACTGATTCTCTGGTGACATGAAGCCAGATCCTCTGTTACGGGACCTCTCTCCTCTGCCTGGGTGCTGGGCCTAAATTTATGAAAATGGACTGTTGCAGTGGTGGGTGACGTGAAGCCTCATTCTCTGCTATGACATGCAGACTGATTCTCTGCTGACATGAAGCCAGATTGTCTGTTACGGGACCTCTCTCCTCTGCCTGGGTGCTGGGCCTGAATTTATGACAATGGACTGTTGCAGTGGTGGCTGACGTGAAGCCTGATTCTCTGCTATGATATGAAGACTGATTCTCTGCTGACATGAAGCCAGATTGTCTGTTACGGGACCTCTCTCCTCTGCCTGGGTGCCGGGGCCTAAATATCTGAGAATGGACTGTTCCAGTGGTGGGTAACGGGAAGCCAGATTCTCTGCTATGATATGAAGACTGATTCTCTGCTGACATGAAGCCAGATTGTCTGTTACGGGACCTCTCTCCTCTGCCTGGGTGCTGGGCCTAAATTTATGAAAATGGACTCTTACAGTGGTGGGTGACGTGAAGCCTGATTCTCTGCTATGACATGAAGACTGATTCTCTGCTGACATGAAGCCAGATTGTCTGTTACGGGACCTCTCTCCTCTGCCTGGGTGCCGGGGCCTAAATATCTGAGAATGGACTGTTCCAGTGGTGGGTGACGGGAAGCCAGATTCTCTGCTATGGAACCTCTCTCCAATTGATTTTGGTTAATTTTTATTTATTTAATTTTTATTTTAATTAATTTCCCTATCCACATTTGTTTGCAGGGGATTTACCTACATGTTGCTGCCTTTTGCAGCCCTCTAGCCCTTTCCTGGGCTGTTTTACAGCCGTTTTAGTGCCGAAAAGTTCGGGTCCCCATTGACTTCAATGGGGTTCGGGTTCGGGACGAAGTTCGGATCGGGTTCGGATCCCGAACCCGAACATTTCCGGGATGTTCGGCCGAACTTCTCGAACCCGAACATCCAGGTGTTCGCTCAACTCTAGTGACCAATATAGCCACCTTTCTTTGCAAGGACACTCAAAAGCCTGCCATCCATGGATTCTGTCAGTGTTTTGATCTGTTCACCATCAACATTGCGTGCAGCAGCAACCACAGCCTCCCAGACACTGTTCAGAGAGGTGTACTGTTTTCCCTCCTTGTAAATCTCACATTTGATGATGGACCACAGGTTCTCAATGGGGTTCAGATCAGGTGAACAAGGAGGCCATGTCATTAGATTTTCTTCTTTTATACCCTTTCTTGCCAGCCACGTTGTGGAGTACTTGGACACGTGTGATGAAGCATTGTCCTGCATGAAAATCATGTTTTTCTTGAAGGATGCAGACTTCTTCCTGTACCACTGCTTGAAGAAGGTGTCTTCCAGAAACTGGCAGTAGGACTGGGAGTTGAGCTTGACTCCATCCTCAACCCGAAAAGGCCCCACAAGCTCATCTTTGATGATACCAGCCCAAACCAGTACTCCACCTCCACCTTGCTGGCGTCTGAGTCAGACTGGAGCTCTCTGCCCTTTACCAATCCAGCCATGGGCCCATCCATCTGGCCCATCAAGACTCACTCTCATTTCATCAATCCATAAAACCTTAGAAAAATCAGTCTTGAGAAATTTCTTGGGCCAGTCTTGACGTTTCAGCTTGTGTGTCTTGTTCAGTGGTGGTCTTCTTTCAGCCTTTCTTACCTTGGCCATGTCTCTGAGTATTGCACACCTTGTGCTTTTGGGCACTCCAGTGATGTTGCAGCTCTGAAATATGGCCAAACTGGTGGCAAGTGGCATCTTGGCAGCTGAACGCTTGACTTTTCTCAGTTCATGGGCAGTTATTTTGCGCCTTGGTTTTTCCACACGCTTCTTGCGACCCTGTTGACTATTTTGAATGAAACGATTGATTGTTCGATGATCACACTTCAGAAGCTTTGCAATTTTAAGAGTGCTGCATCCCTCTGCAAGATATCTCACTATTTTTGACTTTTCTGAGCCTGTCAAGTCCTTCTTTTGACCCATTTTGCCAAAGGAAAGGAAGTTGCCTAATAATTATGCACACCTGATATAGGGTGTTGATGTCATTAGACCACACCCCTTCTCATTACAGAGATGCACATCACCTAACATGCTTAATTGGTAGTAGGCTTTCGAGCCTATACAGCTTGGAGTAAGACAACATGCATAAAGAGGATGATGTGGTCAAAATACTCATTTGCCTAATAATTCAGCACGTAGTGTATATATATATATATATAAATGAGTTTCTGTCTGGATGTCTATCTGTCTGTCTGTTCTTTATGCACGACCAAATGACTAGAGCGATATTCACCAAATTTGGCACAGAGGTATATCAGGTGTCCGGGAAGGTTTTAGGCCGGGTCTCAGCTCTCTAGGATGTACCGTTCCTGAAGTATTCCCCAAAAAATTACCTGCATTAGCAAATACAAGCCTGCAAGTCTTTCTCTTCAAATCCCAACTACCATACACCCCGTTTTACTCCAGGTTTCCATAACAACCCAGCCATTTTTCCCACTGCTGTAGGTCAGCTTTAGGCTCGGGCTACAGGAAGACAATAAGTGACACGACACATAGGGCGCTGTCTTGGATTTTTTGCGTCCATCTTGGATTTTTTGCGACTGTCGTGACGCAGGTGCAGCATGTCGCAGTGTGACACCATAGCCTATTATTATAAAAATTGTTGAGACAAAATGTCGCGTGACACATATCGTTGTGTAGCCCTAGCATTAAAGGGGCAGGGCGCTGTGGAAGTCACTGTTAAAGGGGCGGGCACTGTGGAGGTCACTGTTAAAGGGGCAGGTGCTATGGACGTCACCGTTAAGAGGCAGGGGCCACTATTAAAGGCACAACTGCTGTGGAGGTCACTGTTAAGGCAGCATGGTACTGTGAGGTCACTGTTAAGGCAGTGGGGTACTTTGGAGGTAACTGTCAAGGGGGTGGGCCCCTGAGGAGGTCACTGTCAAGGGAGTAGGGTGCTGTGAAGGTCAAGGTTAAGGGGATGGGCTGCTGTGGAGGTCAAAGTTAAGGGGGTGGGCTGCTGTGAAGGTCCCATTTTAAAGTGACGGGGCACTGTTGGGGGTCAGTGTTAAGGGGGGAACTGTGGAGTTCACTGTTAAAGGGGCAAGGTGCTGTAGAGGTCACTGTTATTGGGGATACTGTTGATATCTTTTAACGACACACAGAAACATTAAATGAAATTGATGAAATATACCCGTGCAAAGCCGGGTCCTTCTGCTAGTATACATATAATTTAGAGCAGTGTACTGATGTGAGAATTACAAGGTATAATAGATGCAGTGTGTACAGATATATGTGGTCCATTACAGTATATACAGTTGCAAGAAAAAGTATGTGAACCCTTTGGAATGATATGGATTTCTGCAGAAATTGGTCATTAAAAAAAAAAATGACAATCACAGTCTGCTTAAACTAATAACACACAAAAAATGAAATGTTACCATGTTTTTATTGAACACACCATGTAAACATTCACAGTGCATGTGGAAAAAGTATGTGAACCCCTAGACCAATGACATCTCCAAGAGCTAATTGGAGGGAGGTGTCAGCCAACTGGAGTCCAATCAATCAGATGAGATTGGAGGTGTTGGTTACAGCTGCCCTGCCCTATAAAAAACACACACCAGTTCTGGGTTTGCTTTTCACAAGAAGCATTGCCTGATGTGAATGATGCCTCACACAAAAGAGCTCTCAGAAGACCTACGATTAAGAATTGTTGACTTGCATAAAGCTGGAAAGGGTTATAAAAGTATCTCCAAAAGCCTTGCTGTTCATCAGTCCATGGTAAGACAAATTGTCTATAAATGGAAAAAGTTCAGCACTGCTGCTACTCTCCCTAGGAGTGGCCGTCCTGTAAAGATGACTGCAAGAGCACAGCGCAGACTGCTCAATGAGGTGAAGAATAATCCTAGAGTGTCAGCTAAAGACTTACAAAAGTCTCTGGCATATGCTAACATCCCTGTTAGCGAATCTACGATACGTAAAACACTAAACAAGAATGGATTTCATGGGAGGATACCACAGAGGAAGCCACTGCTGTCCAAAAAAAGCATTGCTGCACGTTTACAGTTTGCACAAAAACACCTGGATGTTTCACAGCAGTACTGGCAAAATATTGTGTGGACAGATTAAACCAAAGTTGAGTTGTTTGGAAGAAACACACAACACTATGTGTGGAGAAAAAGAGGCACAGCACACCAACATCAAAACCTCATCCCAACTGTGAAGTATGGTGGTGGGGGCATCATGGTTTGGGGCTGCTTTGCTGCGTCACGGCCTGGACGGATTGCTATCATCGAAGGAAAAATGAATTCCCAAGTTTATCAAGACATTTTGCAGGAGAACTTAAGGCCATCTGTCCACCAGCTGAATCTCAACAGAAGATGGGTGCTGCAACAGGACAATGACCCAAAGCATAGAAGTAAATCAACAACAGAATGGCTTAACCAGAAGAAAATATGCCTTATGGAGTGGCCCAGTCAGAGTCCTGACCTCAACCCGATTGAGATGCTGTGTGCTGTGACCTCAAGAAAGCGATTCACTCCAGACATCCCAAGAATATTGCTGAACTGAAACAGTTCTGTAAAGAGGAATGGTCAAGAACTACAGGAAACGTTTGATTGAAGTTATTGCTGCCAAAGGAGGTTCAACCAGTTATTAAATCCAAGGGTTCACATACTTTTTCCACCTGCACTGTGAATGTTTACACGGTGTGTTCAATAAAAACATGGTAACATTTAATTATTTGTGTGTTATTAGTTTAAGCAGACTGTGATTGTCTATTGTTATGACTTAGATGAAGATCAGATCACATTTTATGACCAATATGTGCAGAAATCCATATCATTCCAAAGGGTTCACATACTTTTTCTTGCAACTGTATTATGGTCACTTTGTGAGGTACATGAGGTAATAGTGGTTGTAACTGTCTGTAGTACTATATGTATGAGTGAGATATGAGTAAAAAAATAGGGAATAGGGTGCAAATGAAGAGAAAGCAGGAGGACCTCCTCTTACTGCTCCATTCTAGTCTAAGTAGAGAGCCCATCATGTAGTTCTTCTCTATGCTGTTGGGGGATGAAGGACCTGTGATGATGCCCTGTGTATTTTCTTTACTAGATGTACAGGATCTGTGGTGCTGAAGATTATGTCATCACAGGTTCTGGCAGATGCTCCTATCTAACCTGGGAGGTACTCCATTCTTTGTGCAGGTTCTGTACTAGATGTATAGGACATGTGATGACATAATCACAAGTCCTTTAGCTTTCTCCACTGATGACAGGGATACTATACTGGACAGTAATGAGTGTAATTAGGGGGGTGGGTCCTTTAGTCCACTGCCGGCCTCTTTTTTCCATGGGCCCCATAGCAGCTGCGTGGTCTGCCTCTATTGGAGGTTTGTCACTGGGCTCAGCATATATGTGGACCAGGGCCGGTGCAAGGATTTTTGCCGCCCTAGGCAAAGATCCATTTTGCCACCCCCTAATGTCACTGACTCACTGACAGACACACACACTGACAGACAGACACGCACACACTCAGACACTCACTGAATGACATACACATACACTCTCTGACAGACACACATACACTCACTGACAGACAGACATACACTCACTGACAGACACACTCACTGACAGACAGACACACACTCAGACACTCACTGAATGACTTACACAGAAACTCACTGACAGACACACATACACTCACTGACAGACAGACAGACACTCACTCACTGACAAACATACTCACTCACTGACAGACACACACCCACTCACTGACAGACACTCACTGGCAGACATACACCTACCCACTGAAACACACACACGGAAACTCACTGACAGACACTCACTGGCAGACAAACACACACATATACTCACTGACAAATATCCACATACTCACTGACAAACACACAGACACTTACTGACCGACAGACATCCACACTCACTGACATACACTCACTCACTGACATATACACACAGACACTCAATGACAGACAGACATACATTTACTGACAGAAAGACAGACATACATACACTCACTCACTGACATAAATACACAGGCAGACACTCACTCAGTCAAACACTTAAACACTCACCTCCCTGGGGTCCAGTGTGGTGCAGCTCCTCAGTCCTCCAGCACGCCGTTTAGTGTGCCGGGGCCAGAATGACATCATATTCTGGCATCACAGAGGGCGCGCGAGGGAGGAGTGGGGAGCTGCTAGAACAGCCTCCCTTGCCGCCCGCCTCCTCTCCTCCGGTAATTTACGGGCAGAGCAGGCACCTGCCATCAGGGTAAGCAGATGCCTGCACTGCCATATTTAAGAAGGACCTCCACCTCCTGGCTACCCTGTAACGGCGCTGGGGGCGGCTCAAGAGCCGCTCGCCCTGTCGCCCAGGGCTGCAGCCCCAGTCAGGGGGAGCCCACCAGGGCACCCCCACCAGGCCGGCGCCCTAGGCGAACGCCTAGTTCGCCTATATGGTTGCGCCGGCCCTCATGTAGACCCTGCCTTCCCTGAATTTATTGGAGGCCAGTTGACACCGAAAGAGACAGTATTTAGTGTAGGTTCCTGTTCAAAAGAGATCTATCTCCTTGCCGGGGTGGACACCCACAAATGATTTAGTACCAAATGTATTGTATTGTATGGTTTTTGTACTAACTGATGTGGCTCACTTCTGCAGTGGCTGAAATTCCTCTGTGTCGAGAGAGATCTGGAGGCAGAGGCTGGCGGGGGATCCAGGAAGCATCTGGATCTGAGAAGCAGGGGATCAGTGAGATAACAAATTCAGTAAGGACAATACACCTAAAGGGGTTTTCTTGGCTATTTATAAGCACAGCTCTTTCTGATGCCCTGTGAAAGGAAGATCGTTAGGTCAACATTAACCAGTCCCTCACTCTTCCCAAATGTTGCCGCCCTCTTTTCGCTCATATTGGCTGCAGACCCTTGCATCTGGGTCCTGATCTGAAGTGTGCGTTTCTTTTCCTGTTCAGCTGCATAGCAGTAAATGCAGCTGAACAGGAAAAATAAATGCACGCTCCTGGTCGAGACCCGAGCAGAAGAACCCGAAGCCAGGACGGCGGCATTGGCAGAACAAAGGACTGATAAGTAGTAACCTAATGATCTTCCTTCCACAGGGCACTAGAAAGAACAGTTTTTTTAATAGCCTTCATTTTGATGTTTAGTATTTTTAAGATTATCTATACTCATGGTTTGTAATGAGTTAACGTCAAAAATGTAAAATACTGAGGAAAATTTGGAATAAATAATTCTCTCAGTACAATAGGGAGTTGGTAGAGCTTCAGAACCAGCTGTTAGAGCCATCAACCATAAATCACTCCACCGCTAGACAGAAAATGACTGAGCAATTATGGAACAAAGATATTATCAGAATAAGCATGAAATAAATAAAAGTAATGGAGGAGATGCAACATATATCACCTATGCTATACAGTATAGTCTTATATTTCTCTCATTCAATATCATCTTGTGTAGACTCTGTAGAACAATGGCATGAAGACTTGGGGTCTAGACAATTTAAATCAGAGTTATGTGCTTCAAAAATAGTGCATAGAGATGAGGATACATGATGTTACATGAAGATATTGTAGCAGATTGTGATGCGCATTCACTATAGATTTCACCCCAAACAGTGAAGGGGTACAATCTGCTGCGAAAATCTGCTGCATTTCCACAACCTAATGAGTACGCCGCAGACTTAACAATCTGCAGAGTGATAATTTTTTTGTGAAACATTTTTCCGCTACATGTTTTTGTATTGCAAACCGTTCAGGCTTTGTCGTGCAGGATCTACAGCACAAATCTTCAGCATCTGAAGTCACTAGCCTTTAAAGGGAATATGTTACCTGTATTGGGACCTTAAATCACCAGCATGTCGTTATGAATAGTGCTGAGCGAATCAAAGTGTCCGAAGTAGACTTTGATCCGAATTTCAGGGAAAATTTGATTTGCCACAAAGTTGAATTTGCTTGTGCTTCGTGGCAACAAATCGATTTTCCCTGAAATGGGGTTAAAAAAAATCATACTCACCTCATCCGTTTGAGTGTGAAGAGCCCGCTACCTCTATCTTGATTGAAGATCCCGCGCGAAATCTTATGCGTGGTGACGTATGACGGGATGACATCATCATGTGCCGCACAAGACTTCTCCCAGGATCTTCAATCAAAGATGATGGTGGTGGGCTCTTCGTGCTCAAATGGATTAGGTGCATATGATTTAATTAATTTATTTTTTTATGATAGACCTTAATATTAATGTCAGATGCAGCGATGAACACAGCATCTGACGAGGAGCGCCGTTCCCTGTCATTGCACCCACTGCTTACAAAGACATTTTTGGTAAAACTCGGTGAAGCAGCTGAATCAACATTTTCAAGAACTTTGCTCATCTCTAGTTATAAAGCTGGTGATTAGGATCACAAACTTGCCCCAAAAAGAGCAGTAATTAAAAATTGAACTGGCAGATGAATCTGGGACTACTCTCCAGAGGTATCAGGCGCTGGACAGTACACCTCGGATCACTGAGCATGCGCCCAATGCTTCTTTTGATTTACCGTTCTTTGCAGGGATGAATCGGTTTGATATGGGCAGGTTTGGGACCTTACACTCCAATTGCATAATGCAATGTTAGTTGCTGAAAACCAGTCGACAAGTTCCATTTATAGGGATATTCCTATCTGGACATTTTTGTCATATTGATAGGATTTGCCATAAATATGTGATAGGTGCAGGTCTGACCTCTTGGGCCAGCTAGAGTACTATCTCAAGAATGGGAACTTGAAGGGAATAAAGAATATGTTGCATGTGCATGGTGTCCTCTCTATTCATTGCTGTGAGACTTCAAAAAATAGCTAAGCAAGCACCCGGCTATTTTCAGAAGTCCAATAGCAGTGATTGGAGGGATGGCCTCGCGTGCATAGCTTGCTCTCCATTCACTTACCCAATTCTGGGACCAGCTTCTCTCAAAAAGGGGCCCAAAATGAATGGAGTGCAAGCAGTGCCTGCATGACCGACCCTCCATTCACTGCTTTTGAACTTCTGAAAATAGCCAAGCACTTGCTCAGCTATTTTTGAAAGTCCCACAGTAGTGACTAGAGAGGGCGCCATGTGGTTTGCTCTTAATTCACTTTAAGACCTGTACCTATTGAACATTAAAGGGGTTTTCTGAGATATAAATACGGATGACCTATCCTTTGGATAGGTCGTCATAATCTGATCGTGGGGTCCGAAACCCGGGACCCCTGCCAATCAGCTGTTTGAGAATAGTGATGAGCGGCAGGGGCAATATTCGAATTTGCGATATTTCCCGAATATTTTGTAGAAAAAACTAATATAGAATATAGTGCTATATATTAGTTTTTTAGAATATTCGTAATTTTTTTCCTCCATCTGAAGTCATGATTCCTCCCTGATTAAGTTGCTTGTGGGCCAATGACTCATTGGTCCACAAGCAACAAGCAGTGAGGAATCATGACTTCAGATGGAAAAAAAATATGAATATTCTAAAAAACGAATATATAGCACTATATTCTATATTCGTTTTTTCTACAAAATATTCAGGAAATATCGCAAAAACTAATATATAGCACTATATTCGAAATATTTGCAAATTCTCGAAGCTGCGATATTCGAGATCAAAATTTGCTTTTCGAATATTCGCGCTCAACACTATTTGAGAAGGCACCGGCACTTGGAGTAGCGCCGTGGTCTTCTCTCAACTTTGCCTAGGCCAAGTGGCGACATGTCACATGACCTAGGTGCAGCTCAGCCCCACTGAAGTGAATGGGGCTGAGCGGGATACCAAGTACAGCCGCTATACAATGTACGACATTGTGCTTGGTGAGCAAGGAGAAGGAAGTGGCATTCACAGGAGCATCAGTGCCTTCTTAAACAGCTGATCGGCGGGGGTCCTGGGTGTCAGACTCCCACCGATCAGATCCAGTGGATAGGTCATGAATATTTAAGTCTTGGAAAACCCTTTTAATGGCATACCCTATCGATATGCCATAAAAGTCCAGATGGGACTCCCTTTAAGGTGTCCTACATATCAACTATATATTGTACAATCATTTCAGATCACTGCGTGCATTACCCTGACATTATTTTATTACTGGGATGGGATTAATATAAAGAAATGCATTCAGTATCACATATTACTAAAGACATTCCTGATTCATAAAATAGATTAAGTTTCTCGGCAGATGGAGGGAAGGTATTCTCATCTTTTGTCATGATGTAAATATATTAAAGACAACACGTGTTGCCATGGAAGCAGTCGCTGCAATAAGTCAGTCGTTACAGGCAGCTTGTTTCCATGGCCACAGAGTTTAATAAGGTAAAAAAAAATCCCTTATTAGAGAATTTTGGTTAGGATTTTAGAATGTAATTACCCCTACACATTGTAGTATTGTGAGATCCACCTAAACAATCAAACAATATACTTTTGAAGTACATTAGAAACGTACAAGCCACATAATATCCGCGTACCTGTTATCTGCACCTGCAGTAAAGCGATGCGGTTAAACAATTATCATCAGTCACATGTGGCAAACCGCACAAATATAATTAGTCAAATGTTTTGCTCATCATTAGTATTCTCTCCTGAGATGTCCATCAGATGCATCACTTCTGAAGACACAGCATGTTGACTCGGAAAAGTCACCGCCTGAAAAGCATGTCGGTGTATTCCGTACCCAGAAAAATCCTACATTTGCAAGCAGAAGAAAGAAATATATTTGTATAAGAAAGTACATTTCTAAAGTAAATCAAGTGCCTCTGAAATAAAGATTACAAGTAGTATATGAGTGTACAAATTTGGTTGGCTGACCCAATTTCTTTTGTTAGAAAGTAATCTAGTCACAGGGTATCTTGCTGCTGGGTCCTCCCAGGATCAGCTGTAATCTGTGATGAAGACTGGTAGTAAGCTTTCAATTCCCCTGCAGCGCCATCGCAGGGGAAATGAAGAATAATGCTATGCAAATTGAAACCGGTCGGCTGTCCATGTAATGTATGGCCATGCTTAGACCTCCAGACTTAGGTTTCTCTCTTCTTTGTCTTATAGATGAGTACAGTGGATATAAAAAGTAAAAATAAAATAATATGGTTGCATGTTGAAGCACCTTTTTATTTTATTACAGCAGTCTATCATGGCACATTTTGACTTGGCAAGATTTGCCCACTCTTCTTTGCAAAAACACTCCAAATCTGTCAGATTGCGAGGGCGTCTTCTGTGCACAGCCCTCTTCAGATCACCTCACGGATTTTCAATCGGATTCAGGTCTGGGTTCTGGCTGGGCCATTCCAAAACTTTAATCTTCTTCTGGTGAAGCCATTCCTTTGTTGATTTGGATGTTTGCTTTGGGTCGTTGTCATGCAGAAAGATGAAGTTCCTCTTCATGTTCAGCTTTCTAGCAGAAGCCTGAAGGTTTTGTGCCAATATTGACTGGTATTTGGAACTGTTCATAATTCCTTCTAGCTTAACTAAGGCCCCAGTTCCAGCTGAAGAAAAACAGCCCCTTGGCATGATGCTGCCATCACCATGCTTCACTGTGGGCACGGTGTTCTTTTGGTGATGTGCAGTGTTGTTTTTGGCCCAAACATATCTTTTGGAATTATGGCCAAAAAGTTCAACCTTGGTTTCATCAGACCATAACACCTTTTCCCACATGCTTTTGGGAGGCTTCAGATGTGTTTTTGCAAAATGTAGCCTGGCTTGGATGTTTTTCTTCGTAAGAAAAGGCTATCGTCTTGCCACTCTACCCCATAGCCCAGACATATGAAGAATATGGGAGATTGTTGTCACATGTACCACACAGCCAGTACTTGCCAGATATTCCTGCAGCTCCCTTAATGTTGCTGTAGGCCTCTAGGTAGCCTCCCAGACCAGTTTTCTTCTTGTCTTTTCATCAATTTTGGAGGGACGTCCAGTTCTTGGTTATGTCACTGTTGTGCCATATTTTCTCCACTTGATGATGACTGTCTTCACTGTGTTCCATAGTATATCTAATGCCATGGAAATTCTTTTGTATCCTTCTCCTGACTGATACTTTTTAACAATGAGATCCCTCTGATGCTTTGGAAGCTCTCTATGGACCATGGCTTTTGCTGTGGGATGCGACTAAGAAAATTTCTGAACACAGCTACATCCCCAGTTTTAAGCTACACTTATGCAACCACATTATTTTAGTTTCTTTTGTTTTCTTTCCTCCACCTAAAAGACTTCAGTTTGTTTTTCAATTGAGTGGTACAGTTTATAGGTCACATTAAAGGTGGAAAAAGTTCTGAAATGATTTATCTTTGTCTAATTTTTTATATCACAGAAACATGACATTTTAACAGGGGTGTGTAGACTTTTTATATCCACTGTATATGGAAGAGAGGCCCCCCTTTCTGTTAACTCTAAAAAACTTTTACTGCATACAGGTAAACATATCAGACCTACAGAGTCCAGTAAGAGGTGGACCTCAGTTCAGGTTATATATTGTTCTCCAGGGGTGGACTGGGAACTTAAAGTGGCCCTGGAAAATGAACTAAATGTGGTCCCAATGTTGTAGGTAAATCCAAACTGCCAGAAGACAGGGCAACACAAAATACCACCCAGCAGAACCAAATACCACAGTGTAGCACAAAATACTGCCGCCATATTCCACTATTTCACCTTCCTGAGGCTTAGATACAGTTGAATTCAGGAGGGTACCTGTGGCCCCCGGACAGATGCATATGTACCTGATGCTCCTAAATTAATTAATGATGAAAGCATCACATTGTTATGTACCCAGCTGGCAGCCGTGGGGAGCCCTGTGGCCATCAGCCCACTGGGAAATTTCCCTACATGGTCTATGGCCAGTCAACCCCTGTTGTTCTCCATTCCCTCTCTATGGGTATTGCTATGTTAGCGCAGACCACAAAACACTGTCCAATTTAGTGTCTATGCCATAAACTATAAATTATACTATGGAACCAAAAAGACCACTGGGCAGTCTAATGCTCTGTTTCCACTAATGTTTTTTTTTGTGATCTGTTGAGAGTTAAGGTACATTTGACAGCAAAAATAGTGCAAACTTCTGGAATCCTGACCAAGCTCGACATAAGTTAGTGGGATTCATCAGGATTTGTTGGGATCCATCTGAAAACATGTCCATCATACCAGTATGGTGCCTTTATGAAGGGCTAAAGTGAACAGAGTTAGGCTAGTTTCATATCTACGGCAGAGTGCTATGTTCTGGAATCCATTGCTGGATGCTGCCACCTGCCCGCCAGACTCCTTTGACTATAATGGGGTCTGGCAGAGATCCGGCCGCTACCCAGCAAATATGCTAGGAATCAGCCAGACAGAAAACGCTGCACGCAATTGTTTTTGTCGTGCCGATTCCAAGCATTCTATGCCGGAAGGGCCTTCCAGAGAGCACACCCGTATATGTGAAAGAAAACATAAAGGGGTATCCCATAAGTAATGTAAAAACAAAAAACAAATAGTACATAAAAATGTGTTTCTAACAAAGCTAGAACCAGCCCTGTACCTCACATGGATCCAGAGATCTCCCCCTTCATTGCTCTACTAGATGTATATCAAGCTGGCAGCTCAAGGGGAGTGTCCTTTCTGTTGCAGCTAAGGGTGTGTGTCCATGGTCTGCCTATCACAGCTCAGGAGGCAGTTGAAGGATGAAACTGAGCATGTGCGTCTTTTTCAGTGAGCAGGACAAATAAATAAGAAAAAAAAAACAGCAGGTGGCGCTATACAGATACATACATAAATATACAAAATGTTTGATTACATGAAATTACAAAAGTATTCAGATCCAGGTTCTGTTTGGAAACTGTAGAATATTGTTTGTGGGACAACCCCTTTAAGTAAAAGCAACTGATAGGGTAGGACTTGCAGAGCAGGGATAACTTCCCTGATGTAAATCCAGGCTTAACAGTTATAAATTGAAAGGCACCTTTCTTCCGAGCTCTAAGACAAATAGCAGCCTTATTTTTTTATTTACCAAGGCAGCATATGGATAGATTATGTGGGTAAAGCACTGACTCCAAGGACTGCCACATAAATGGCATTTCCCAGAAGTTACTTCTGCTGAACAGGAGAAACTTAATTGCATGTTGCCTACACTTAGCGGAGCTTAAATCTGTTTAACCCTTTTGCTGCATCGACAAAGTGAGAGAATGAGCCCAAAACTAAAAATGTATTGAGCAGAACTGTAAAACTTCATAACAATGAATGCAAGAAACTAACCTATAAAATCATTGCTGAAATCAATTATTCAGATAAAAAAAAAAAAAGCATTAACTGTTATCTTCCTGCGCATCTCCAGAGCCGTCATTGCCGGTTGTTATTTTTCATACAGTGCCACCTGTCAGTGTCAGAACACAGCGGTACTTGCCATGCCACTCGGCATTTAATAACAACACTGAGCTACCTACCACCTGTCACCAATATATGGTAGCATCCTGTCGGTGTTGTGAGCCTTCATGCACTTACTTTATTAAAAGCAAATAACAGACCGGGATGCACTGTGTAGACAAACAGACCTGCTTTTATTCTATCTGCAACCTGTTGTGCGGCTGAATAGTATTTTACTAGCACAAAAAAAAAAATCAACACTACTATCTATGACATCAATATTTAATAGAGGTTACTAGTGTTATTAGTCTCCCCCTAGAAGGAACTATTACCAGAATATATGTCAGATAGTTCATGAAAAAAAGATAATAATTTAGACACTATGTTATTTTATTTTTCAGAAAATTATAGCAGAATTATCTTTTTTATCTAGTTGCCATGTTCTTAGATGGCATTAGAGAACGTGTGTCGGGGGCATATCTAACAAGGGGTTAGCAAATGGCATTTATCATGTAAACAAAGTTAATAGAAGGCACTTACTAATGTATTTTTATTATCACTATTGCCTCCTTTGCTGGCTGGATTCATTTTTCCATCGCATTATGCACTGCTCGCTTCCAGGGGTTACGACCACCCTACAATCCAGATGCAGTGGACGTGTTCGTATACTATAGGAAAAAGCTATGGCTTATGCGCACTGTTACGGTCTCCTATAGTGTGCAAACACGGCCACCACTGCTGGATTGCAGGGTGGTCATAACTCCTGGATACAAGCAGTGTATAAAGCAATGGAAAAATGTATCAACCCAGTAAATAGAGGCAATATGGACAGTCACAATACATTAGTAAGTGCCTTGTATTACCTTTGTCTACATGATAAACGCCACTTGCTGAAGTGAGACAACCCCTTTGTAACCAGAAATGATGCCACTCCACTACTGCAATTTCTTGCCACTTTTCTCCTTTTACGGTGCAGCTCTCTGCTATACGTGCTCCTGTTGTGTTCCCGGTCTTACACACATATACAAAGCAATGCCCAGTTCTTGCTCTCTGCGAAACCAGGAACCAACCTGTTCTACACTTTCAACTGCAGGCTCCATGACAACAGAGTCATTGTGGTGATTGATTGATTGCCATGGCTCCGGGTCACAACTCCCTTTTTAGGTTCATACATGGGGGTGCTCAATTACTTAAAGGGAACCTGTCACCAGTTTTATGGTGTCCTAACTAAGAGCAACATAAATAAGGGACTGATTTGCTTAGCAAAATGCTGGGTCACTTTCTTTAATTGACCCAGTCAATCTGCCAACATCTTGTATTGAAAAGCGCCAGCTGATAATGATGAGTCATGAATATTCATGAGATCCCGCCTCTCCCCACCCACCTGCTGCTGAATGACAGTTATTTTCCATATGAATCAGCAGCAGATGGGCAGGGGAGTGGCTATAGCTCTGAATTAAATATACGCTGGACTCCAATCAGCTCATTAGCATGCGGCATGTGGCATCTTTGTGTGTATATTATGAGGTAACCATCTGTCACACCAGTAAGGGAATACATCTAAGGCACTTTTTAGTAGTTAATGATTGTATATAATTAGTTAGATTATAATCAAATATCCACATGACAGGTTCCCTTTAACTCCATTTTGGACATCCATATGTCCTAAAAGGTTAAATGAACAGGGCTTGTCTTCATAAAGACCTCTGCATGGAGGTCCACAAAGGCTATACAGACAGATAGGCACTTCAAGTGCTGCCATAATAGAGAGGTGATTTCCACTAAAAGCATACCTCTGTAGTATAGCATCTGTTGAAAAGTGCCATGATCGGTTGCCTGTTCATAAGGACTCCTACTGGGAAAAAAAACTCTATGCGATCTCATGAAATGAGTCCTATATGACGTACAGTGAGGACCTACAGATTAGGCTTTAGTTCACATCACCGTTTAGCTTTCCGTTCTTCTAATCTGTCATCCGTTTGAGCCATTTCCGTCTGAGATCCGTTTTTTTAGACTGAAACAAAAGTATCACATGCAGGACTTTTTTCCCCCGTCAAAAAAAATGATCTAAGGTGGAAATGGCTCAAACGGATGTCAACTGATGCAACAGTATCCGTTCTTTTACTGGATCCTGTTTTTTTCCCTCTCTTTCTTTTTTGGGTCCACATCGATTCTATCCAAATCAAAAGTGTTCCATTTGGCCTGAAAATTGCTATATGACACTCTGAGGTCTCTTTTTTTCTCTTGTCTTTCTCTTTGTTTCCGCTTGTCTTACGCCTCTCACCCCTTTTAAGCCCTTTAATGCAATGAATATTAGAGTGACATTGACATATATAGCTATGAGTAAATGCATGGTTGACAGTGTTAACAAACAACGTGTTTAAGAACACACTACGCGGTTGCATTTGTTATGCATTTTAATATTAGAACGCTTCAAAAATTTAGCCTTATTGAGGGCGGATTTTTAAAAACACTGACTTCCCTAACCAGAGCAGATGCCTGCCCGTGTTTTCTATACACACAAATGTTAATGTCCGAAAAAAACAGTGGCTTGTTCTGCACAAGCATCCAAAAATTATGCCTTAATGGGGACAGATGCCCATATTTATACAGATACAAGTGTTAATTGTCGGAGGAAACAGTGATTTGTTTGTGAAGAAGCCTTGAAAATTGCTCCCTTATGTTTGGGAGCAGTAGCAGTACAGTGTGGTAAGGGTAGGTAAGGTCTAAGGTGTGTAGGGGTAATAGTGGCATGTGGTAACAATAGCAGCAGTAGCAGCAGAGCATGGAACAAACAAGGCAGTAGATGTGTGTGTGGCTGTGTAGGTTTAAAAAAAAGAGTAGTGGAGGCTGGGTAGGGCCAATGGTAGTGGCAGTAGGGGGAGTAGCAGCTGAGATGGTGACGGCCATAGTAGCAGCCATACGATATGGAATATGATAGTAGGCAGGCAGACAGCAGCAGAAGCCTGATGAGACAAGTGAAAAATAGCCATCGTCAGCATTAGCAGATTTGTTCACCAGCCTTAGCTTAGATATGTGAAAATCCTTAAAGATCCATGCCTCATTCATTTTGACAAATGACGTGATGTGTGTGCTCTGCAAATAATGTGATATCATGTACATTGGGAAGGACAACTTCATCCATTTGGGTGTAAAGACGCCACCTGCCATGCTGGAAACCCTCTCTAAGATGACACTTGAGATTCAAGAAGACAGTATAGCAAAAAAAAACTGGACCAGTTCCAGCCACTGTTGAAAACTGCCTGCCCAAAAGTCCATGGGGTCAGGGGTATGTGACAGGGAAAGGCCACAGTCATTTAGAAAAGAGACAATTTGAAAAAAAAATATGAAAAATAAATTGCTGGCCAAAAGTACAAATATTTTACTGAATGATTTAATTTTGTTGAATTGATTGTGCCACATTTCCATGATGATACGTTTTACAGACACCTGGCAAAAAAGTCATGCTGATGGCATATCGCAAAAAGTACAGAGGATGGTATTGACTAGAATTACATTTTGGGGAGGGCACGGAACTGTGCCACATTTGATGAGACAAGTTTTACATAAAGCTGGACAGAGCTAGCAATGCCTGCTGAATTCAATTTTAGGGAAGGCCCTGAACTGAGCCATAGTTACCACAACTAAGTGTTACAGCAGCAACTGCACCACCAGCACCTTAACCAGGTGGGAGTTCAGCTTGCACACAAGCAAATTGCTGGTCATGAGTAGCTTTCTCATGGCCAATTATGGATGTTTAATGATGGAGCAGAGGATGAGGAGAAGTCTGAGAAGGAGAAGAAGCAGCTGGTGATGATGCTAAGGATACTGTACTGTTTGGGGATACTGCCAGATGCGGCAGAGAAGACACAAATGTGTTTCTCAACAATATATTTGCATTGCAAGTGGTATTCTTTCTCATTATAGAGAGCCCATGGTATGCCCCGTATGTAGTATTGTAGGCCAGACGATGCCCCTTACTATATAAGAACCTCCCCAGCAGCCATTTTCTGCAGATTTATGGAGTTCTGAGAGAGACAGCAGTGTCATTGCTGTGCTCTGTGCTTTATTGTTTAATTACATTGGATAGTTAGTTAGTTAGTTAGTTAGCTTATATATATATATATATATATATATATATATATATTACAGATAGTTAGTGGGAGATAGTCAGTGTAGGTTAGATCGTGATATAGTGTAGCTGATAGGTTCTGCTGTCCATACATACATGCTACAGGCATAGTGCTGTGATGTCAAAAGTTCACAACAATACATAGTGCACCAATCAGTAATATGTAGTCAGACCTGCTCAAATGTAAAGTTGCACATATTGCGCAAAAATATGCGCATCATTAATTGACGATTTGCGCAATCGCGTATATATTGGAGCACTCTATCCGCATATAAAGCTATTGTAATGTTCTGCCGTGTCAATCATTTTCTCCAGTCTCAGGAAACTTCTAGCAGCTTGAAAAATGTAGCAACAGTCTGTATTGCAGGCGTATATTACATTGTCGATTTTCGCAATCAAGAAAATAATTGTGAATTCTCGAATTTGCGAATATATGACGAATATTTGCCCAAATATGCGTAAAATATAGCGAATTCAAATATTGCCCCTGACGCTCATCACTAATGTCAAGTACATGTACGCAGTATTGTAGGCCAGACAATGCGCCTGGTACTCTGAGTACTTGAGTGCGGCATTGTAGACCAGATAATGTCCCTCTGGGTTTCTGGGAAAGATATTTAAATTAGCTTTCCTAAACCTATCTAACGCCGGCAGATGTTAGATATGATAATAGTTTACCCAGAAATCCAGAGGAGTGTTGTCTAGTCGGCAATAGTGTTGATCACGAATATTCGAATTTTGAATTTTTATTGCGAATATAGGTACTTCGAAAATTCGCAAATATTTTGAATATAGTTATATATATTTGTAATTTCGAATATTCAAATATTTTTTATTTTTATTTTTTTCCATTAGATTTTTTTTTTTAAATCAGTACACATGATCCCTCCCTGCTTCTAGCTGGTGGGCCAATAAGAAGGCTGCAATATACTTGACTTTAGGAGTAGTAGTGTTTGCGAATTTTGCTCTATATTCTCTATATTGCTATATATTCTTGTTTTAGAATATTGCGAATATTCGAAAAAAAGGTAGTTATAGCAATATAGTGAATATTTGAAAAATCTAATATAGAGCAATTTAGCTAATATAGTGCTATAATCTTTTTTTATAGTTGTAATTTTTTTTCAATCTGAGCTTCAGATGAGAAAAAAATTACAACTATCAGACAAAGAAGATTATGGCACTATATTAGCTAAATTGCTCTATATTCGTTTTTTTCGAATATTCGCTATATTGCTATATATTTTTATTTTAGAACATTACAAATATTTGAAAGTTATAGCAATATAGCGAATATTTGAAAAAATCTAATATAGAGCAATTTAGCTAATATAGTGCTATAATCTTCTTTCTCTAATAGTTGTAAGTTGAAAAATTTGCAATAAAAATTCGGATTACGAAAATTCGCATATTACACAATCATTAACTTGCCGATTTTTCGAGTAAAAAAAATAATCGCAAATTTTCGAATATTCGACGAATATTCTAAAAAATATTAGCGAAATATTGCGAATTCGAATATGACCCCTGCCGCTCATCACTAGTCGGCAATAGTCATCGCATATATCAACTGTTGTCCATAATACAAATAATACCCACCCAGAGGTGCTCCCTAAGGCTTTGCAATTTAGCTATTTTTCTAGCTTTGCTACTTAAGCTGGTCTAAAAGGCAGGAAAGCATCTCTGCCAATCAGCTGTATTAAAATAATGCAGCACTAATTTTGCAAACTGAATTTTTTTTTTTATGTGGGGAACGTCAAGTGAAATTAAAATGCTTGCTTAACTAGCAGCAGCTGAGCTTTCTCTAGGGCTGGCAAATAATCCCCCTCATGATAAAAGTGGGCCTAGACAATACTGGTTAGTTTACCCAAAATATAGGTAATAACCTGAAATAACGACACATCATCACATTGTCTAGGCCCACATTTTTATTTTTTTATATTTGGATTTTCTAAATGTGGTATAATTGCTGTTGGCTATAATACCTTATATGTGACTTTTGATGTAATATATGGACCATTGACGGATTTGATTAAGATCCATTAACGTATTCGATCTGTCTGGTGGTTGCATCTATCCCTTGTCAGGGTATTCCAGGGCTTATAAGAAGTTCCTGATATGTGATCGCCGCTATTGGGGCAGCCAATCCGTTTTGTAGGTAGGGGCATTGATTAAGGTGAGTCATTCTCCCTTTTCTATAGTATCAGGGCCTCTCGCTGCCTAGCCATTCATTAATTGTGGGGTATTTTTAGTTACTATTATTAAAGGCTATGTTTTATACTGGTGAAGGTGCACTGTGGCATATGAGTAGTTAGTCAGAAGGAAATGGCTGCCTTTGACCTCCGACTGGCACTCCTGCAGTGAAATTGCAGTGTGCTGATCTGTTGTTATGGCAACCTGGGGCCTTGTGAAAGCTCCCAGGTCTGTCCTAGTAAGCAGCCTACTAAGCCCTGCCTGTAGCATGGCTTAAAGGGATTGTGCAGCCTGTTTATATTTATGACCTATCCTTAAGATAGGACATCAATATCTGATCGTCAGACCCCAGTGATTAGCTGTTTGAAGAGGAAGGGAGCGCTACTTCCTCTCCATTACACTGTCCATCATCTTGGAAGTACAGTGTAATTACAAGTTCTCACTCTATTCACTTGAATGCACTTGATCTGTACTTGTAATTACACTACGCCACCGCTATAAGGGAGATAATGTGTAGTGTAATGAAGAGGAAGCAGAATAGGTCATCAATATAAACAGGCTAATAGCGAATCAGCAGAAGTACCATAGACTTCAGTAACACACTATTGCAGTTTATGGAATAAGTGATAGAATAATTGCATGTTCAAATCCTCTAGGGGGACTAGAGTTTTAAATATTTTTTAAAAACTCAAATCATTTCCCTTTCCCAATTTTACATTTAAAGATTTAAAAAAATGGTATTGCCATGTCACAAATGTACAAACTAAGTATTTATCTTGTACAGTGAACATCGAACAGCATGATAATGCCCAAATCGCCATTTTTTTGTCATCTTGTTCCCTAAAAAACTATAATAAAAAGTGATCAAAAAGTCATATGTACCCCAAAACACCAATAAAAACTACAACTCTCCCCAAAAATAAATGAGCTCTACAAAGCTCTGTACAGGAAAAATAAAAAGTTTTTGGTCTTAGAATATGGTGATGCAAAAAAGTGAAAAAAAACCTATATAAATAAATATTAAAAACTGTGTAAAAAACTAAATAAAAATGATGAAAAGTAGAAAAAATATAAATAAAGGTGGCTCTCCTGATCGACATGGATAAGGTGCACTATACAGATAGACCCACCCTGTCTAGGATTGGATATTGGTAAGTAAAAATAATAGTGTAAGGTACTCACTCATCTGGGCTCATGTGGATATTCACTTATTACATCACAGTAGGAATCACAATACAAAAAATACTAAAAACACATCATAAAAAGTAAAAGGTAGTAATGGCTACTAATGGACTATCTATATACCACTCTGTATCTAAAATCAAGCACGGGGAGTAGCACGAATCCTACAGCAACTCGATCAAATCAGAGTTTGCGCACACATATAGCATATACAGTAATATCTGTTAAAAAAGGATGAAAATAAAATCTCAATAAACAACAATACAATAACACATGCAGAGTAGTTGAAATATGGATATAAGCGTCAAAGATACTTATTATGTCAGGGAGTCCCCACTTCAATACAGTCAATCGTGCAGACCGGCATACATGATCTCTGTTGTTGCAATTTTCTTAAATAGAGGGGGATCTCCTTAGTAGAGACTCTGTCTGTCTGTTAAAACAATGTCACTTATGTGAACCTCTGTAATTCACGATTTTTGAGTAGCGATATATATCCAGCGGGGCATTGTGCCTCAACGTGGCATCCCACGTGTTCTCTGGCACTTGTAGTCTCTTACCTCGGCTGCTACTCCTCACTGGGAGCGTTGCACTCTTTACGTCCTCTGTCTCTGTCTCGCAACCTCAAGGCTGGACGTCTTCTATGGATCGGACAATCTCTCTGTTGCACGTAGACCTGTCTACTCACATAGTCATCAGGCACAGGTAAGTAGCAGCTTTTGGTTGGCCACGTCAAATGGGCTGTACTTAAGGAAACAATCTGGAATGACTTTATGGAGCGCTCCGATTATTCAATATTATGAGTCTTATAGATGCATAAAACGTCCTATAGAGGTCCCAAAACTGTACCAGATGCGTTTCGAAACCTTAGCTGGTGTCTTCTTCAGTGGTGTGGACCTTCCCCATTTTATTTGGATCTTTAAATAGTCGACTTTCAATTAGTCCGATGTCAGGATTGGACCAACAGTTCGCATTGAAGATCTCCTATAAAGACCGTGCTGGAATCTTGTTTCTATTTCTTACTTAATTTCATTAGAATACCATCTTTCACAATCTAAATCATGCAATATTAATTCCCATCAATCTATCTTCTAAAATATGTAGAAGTCTACACATGATATACCAGTTCAAATATATTCAAAAACCGCATGTGCAGTATGGATGCGTTTTCAATGCGATATGTAAAAACATGGGTAAACAAGTTTAAAAACATAGTGTGGCCCCAATATAATACAGTAAGGTATAGTAGTTCATTGTAGTTAATAAATGTTCAAATTAGAGATAGGCACAACCAAATATTTGGGTCACTTGAAAAATACAATAATTTTATTAAACAACCGATAACATAAAAATATAAAAGAAATATACTAAAAAACATATACGTAAAAACCTATTGGCTTTCGCCACAGGGCAATAAAACAAGGAGAGATAAGTATTATAAAATCACCAAGCAATAATGTGCAATGACAAAACAATGGTCACATATAAATATATGGAAAAAACTGTAGACTCCAATCTATAAATGATGAATCAAGATTGGATCTGATACAATTGTCTCTCCAGAAATAATACAAGTTGGTTATGTGCTGTGCGTCCTAACACTTACGTCACTCAGTGTTTTCCCCAAGATTTCATAAAGTGGGGATATTAGATATATTGTTGCTCGTCCACTTTAACCGCCTCCGGACCGCCTAACGCAGATGTGCGGTCCGGAGGCGGCAGCCCTGCGCACGACGACGCATATACGCGTCATCTCGCGAGGGCCGGGATTTCCTGTGAACGCGCGCACACAGGCGCGCGCGCTCACAGGAACGGAAGGTAAGCGAGTAGATCTCCAGCCTGCCAGCGGCGATCGCTCGCTGGCAGGCTGGAGATCTGATTTTTTTAACCCCTAACAGGTATATTAGACGCTGTTTTGATAACAGCGTCTAATATACCTGCTACCTGGTCCTCTGGTGGTCCCTTTTGTTAGGATCGACCACCAGAGGACACAGGTAGGTCAGTAAAGTCGCACACTACACTACACTACACCCCCCCGTCACTTATTAACCCTTTATGAACCCCTGATCACCCATGATCACCCCATATAAACTCCCTGATCACCCCCTTGTCATTGATCACCCCCCTGTCATTGATCACCCCCCTGTCAGGCTCCGTTCAGACGTCCGTATGCTTTTTACGGATCCATGGATACATGGATCGGATCCGCAAAACACATGCGGACGTCTGAATGGAACCTTACAGGGGGGTGATCAATGACAGGCGGGTGATCACCCATATACACTCCCTGATCACCCCCTGTCATTGATCACCCCCCTGTCATTGATCACCCCCCTGTAAGGCTCCATTCAGACATCCGTATGATTTTTACGGATCCATGGATACATGGATCGGATCCGCAAAACACATGCGGACGTCTGAATGGAGCCTTACAGGGGGGTGATCAATGACAGGCGGGTGATCACCCATATACACTTCCTGATCACCCCCTGTCATTGATCACCCCCCTGTAAGGCTCCATTCAGACGTCCGCATGATTTTTACGGATCCATGGATACATGGATCGGATCCGCAAAACACATGCGGACGTCTGAATGGAGCCTTACAGGGGGGTGATCAATGACAGGCGGGTGATCACCCATATACACTCCCTGATCACCCCCCTGTCATTGATCACCCCCCTGTAAGGCTCCATTCAGACGTCCGCATGTGTTTTGCGGATCCGATCCATGTATCCATGGATCCGTAAAAATCATACGGACGTCTGAATGGAGCCTTACAGGGGGGGTGATCAGTGACAGGGGGGTGATCACCCTGATCACCCCCTGTCATTGATAACCCCCCTGTAAGGCTCCATTCAGACGTCCACATGTGTTTTGCGGATCCGATCCATGTATCCATGGATCCGTAAAAATCATACGGACGTCTGAATGGAGCCTTACAGGGGGGGTGATCAGTGACAGGGGGGTGATCACCCTGATCACCCCCTGTCATTGATAACCCCCCTGTAAGGCTCCATTCAGGCGTCCGCATGTGTTTTGCGGATCCGATACATGTATCCATGGATCCGTAAAAATCATACGGACGTCTGAATGGAGCCTTACAGGGGGGGTGATCAGTGACAGGGGGGTGATCACCCTGATCACCCCCTGTCATTGATAACCCCCCTGTAAGGCTCCATTCAGACGTCCGCATGTGTTTTGCGGATCCGATCCATGTATCCATGGATCCGTAAAAATCATACGGACGTCTGAATGGAGCCTTACAGGGGGGGTGATCAGTGACAGGGGGGTGATCACCCTGATCACCCCCTGTCATTGATAACCCCCCTGTAAGGCTCCATTCAGACATCCGCATGTGTTTTGCGGATCCGATCCATGTATCCATGGATCCGTAAAAATCATACGGACGTCTGAATGGAGCCTTACAGGGGGGTGATCAATGACAGGGGGGTGATCAGGGAGTCTATATGGGTGATCACCCTCCTGTCATTGATCACCCCCCTGTCATTGATCACCCCCCTGTAAGGCTCCATTCAGACGTCCGCATGTGTTTTGCGGATCCGATCCATGGATCCGTAAAAATCATACGGACGTCTGAATAGAGCCTTACAGGGGGGTGATCAATGACAGGGGGGTGATCCGGGAGTCTATATGGGTGATCACCCCCCTGTCATTGATCTCCCCCCTGTCATTGATCACCCCCCTGTCATTGATCACCCCCCCCTGTAAGGCTCCATTCAGACATTTTTTTGGCCCAAGTTAGCGGAAATTTTTTGTTTGTTTTTGTTTTTTCTTACTAAGTCTCATATTCCACTAACTTGTGTCAAAAAATAAAATCTCACATGAACTCGCCATACCCCTCACGGAATCCAAATGCGTAAACATTTTTAGACATTTATATTCCAGACTTCTTCTCACGCTTTAGGGCCCCTAAAAAGCCAGGGCAGTATAAATACCCCACATGTGACCCCATTTCGGAAAGAAGACACCCCAAGGTATTCCGTGAGGGGCATATTGAGTCCATGAAAGATTGAAATTTTTGTCCTAAGTTAGCGGAAAGTGAGACTTTGTGAGAAAAAAACAAAAAAAATCTATATCCGCTAACTTATGCAAAAAAAAAAAAAATTATATGAACTCGCCAGGCCCCTCATTGAATACCTTGGGGTGTCTTCTTTCCAAAGTGGGGTCACATGTGGGGTATTTATACTGCCCTGGCTTTTTAGGGGCCTGAAAGTGTGAGAAGAAGTCTGGGATCCAAATGTCTAAAAATGCCCTCCTAAAAGGAATTTGGGCACCTTTGCGCATCTAGGCTGCAAAAAAGTGTCACACATCTGGTATCGCCGTACTCAGGAGAAGTTGGGCAATGTGTTTTGGGGTGTCATTTTACATATACCCATGCTGGGTGAGAGAAATATCTTGGTCAAATGCCAACTTTGTATAAAAAAATGGGAAAAGTTGTCTTTTGCCGAGATATTTCTCTCACCCAGCATGGTTATATGTGAAATGACACCCCAAAACACATTCCCCAACTTCTCCTGAGTACGGCGATACCAGATGTCTCACACTTTTTTGCTGCCAAGGTGGGCAAAGGGGCACACATTCCAAAGTGCACCTTTCGGACTTCGCAGGCCATTTTTTACCGATTTTGATTGCAAGGTACTTCTTACACATTTGGGCCCCTAAATTGCCAGGGCAGTATAACTACGCCACAAGTGACCCCATTTTGGAAAGAAGACACCCCAAGGTATTCCCTGAGGGGCACGGCGAGTTCCTAGAATTTATTTTTTTTTGTCACAAGTTAGCGGAAAATTATGATTTTTCTTTTTTTTTCTTTTTTCCTTACAAAGTCTCATATTCCACTAACTTGCGACAAAAAATAAAAAATTCTAGGAACTCGCCGTGCCCCTCACGGAATACCTTGGGGTGTCTTCTTTCCAAAATGGGGTCGCTTGTGGCGTAGTTATACTGCCCTGGCAATTTAGGGGCCCAAATGTATGAGAAGAACTTTGCAATCAAAATGTGTAAAAAATGGCCTGCGAAATCCGAAAGGTGCACTTTGGAATATGTGCCCCTTTGCCCACCTTGGCTGCAAAAAAGTGTCACACATCTGGTATCGCCGTACTCAGAAGAAGTTGGGGAATGTGTTTTGGGATGTCTTTTTTCATATACCCATGCTGGGTGAGAAAAATATCTTGGTCAAATGCCAACTTTGTATAAAAAAATTGGAAAAGTTGTCTTTTGCCAAGATATTTCTCTCACCCAGCATGGGTATATGTAAAATGACACCCCAAAACACATTCCCCAACTTCTCCTGAGTACGGCGATACCAGATGTGTGACACTTTTTTGCAGCCAAGGTGGGCAAAGGGGCACATATTCCAAAGTGCACCTTTCGGATTTCACCGGTCATTTTTTACACATTTTGATTGCAAAGTTCTTCTCACACATTTGGGCCCATAAAATGCCAGGGCAGTATAACTACCCCACAAGTGACCCCATTTTGGAAAGAAGACACCCCAAGGTATTCCGTGAGGGGCATGGCGAGTTCCTAGAATTTTTTATTTTTTGTCGCAAGTTAGTGGAATATGAGACTTTGTAAGAAAAAAATAAAAATAAAAAATCATCATCATTTTCCGCTAACTTGTGACAAAAAATAAAAAGTTCGATGAACTCACTATGCTCATCAGCGAATACCTTAGGGTGTCTACTTTCCGAAATGGGGTCATTTGTGGGGGTTTTATACTGTCTGGGCATTGTAGAACCTCAGGAATCATGACAGGTGCTCAGAAAGTCAGAGCTGCTTCAAAAAGCGGAAATTCTAATTTTTGTACCATAGTTTGTAAACGCTATAACTTTTACCCAAACCATTTTTTTTTTTGCCCAAACATTTTTTTTTTTATCAAAGACATGTAGAACTATAAATTTAGTGAAAAATTTATATATGGATGTCGTTTTTTTTGCAAAATTTTACAGCTGAAAGTGAAAAATTTCATTTTTTTGCAAAAAAATCGTTACATTTCGATTAATAACAAAAAAAGTAAAATTGTCAGCAGCAATAAAATACCACCAAATGAAAGCTCTATTAGTGAGAAGAAAAGGAGGTAAAATTCATTTGGGTGGTAAGTTGCATGACCGAGCGATAAACGGTGAAAGTAGTGTAGTGCCGAAGTGTAAAAAGTGCTCTGGTCATGAAGGGGGTTTCAGCTAGCGGGGCTGAAGTGGTTAAATTAACCCCTGATCTCTACAAATTATTCTTTCGGAGTATCGGCATCACAGGGTACTCACGGTTGATGTAACCAAACTGCGGATAGAGTTGCACGCTGTGTGGCGTCCCACCTGTATTCAGCGTGACTGTGGTTCTTTGTGCAGTAAGTCTCGTGAGTTATCACGGGATTTTAGAGTGTTCACCCTGTTGAACTTGCCGACTTTCAATCCTGGGGTCTGTGGATCGGTGGACAGCTGTTCCTTGTACCTAATCAAGCTTGTAAGCATGATTTTCTGGGTAAAGTTCTGTGTATTGTTTCAGTTGCGCAAATCTGTAGTCGTTTCTACTTGGGCACTTCATAGATACTTCATTAAAACCAAACGCGTTTCGGAGTGTATATAATTTCTCACTCCTTCTTCAGTGGACTGGAGTCTACAGTTTTTTCCATATTGTTATATGTGACCATTGTTTTGTCATTGCACATTATTGCTTGGTGATTTTATAATACTTATCTCCTTATTTTATTGCCCTGTGGTGAAAGCCAATAGGTTTTTACGTATATGTTTTTTAGTATATTTCTTTTATATTCTTATGTTATTGGATAGAGTTGAGCGAACACCTGGATGTTCGGGTTCGAGAAGTTCGGCCGAACATCCCGGAAATGTTCGGGTTCGGGATCCGAACCCGATCCGAACTTCGTCCCGAACCCGAACCCCATTGAAGTCAATGGGGACCCGAACTTTTCGGCACTAAAAAGGCTGTAAAACAGCCCAGGAAAGAGCTAGAGGGCTGCAAAAGGCAGCAACATGTAGGTAAATCCCCTGCAAACAAATGTGGATAGGGAAATGAATTAAATTAAAAATTAAATAAATAAAAATTAACCAAAATCAATTGGAGAGAGGTTCCATAGCAGAGAATCTGGCTTCCCGTCACCCACCACTGGAACAGTCCATTCTCAGATATTTAGGCCCCGGCACCCAGGCAGAGGAGAGAGGTCCCGTAACAGAGAATCAGGCTTCATGTCAGCAGAGAATTAGTCTGCATGTCATAGCAGAGAATGAGGCTTCACGTCAGCCACCACTGCAACAGTCCATTGGCATATATTTAGGCCCAGCACCCAGGCAGAGGAGGGAGGTCCCGTAACAGAGAATCTGTCTTCATGTCAGCAGAGAATTAGTCTGCATGTCATAGCAGAGAATGAGGCTTCACGTCAGCCACCACTGCAACAGTCCATTGGCATATATTTAGGCCCAGCACACACACAGGCAGAGGAGAGAGGTCCCGTAACAGAGAATCTGGCTTCATGTCAGCAGAGAATCAGTCTGCATGTCATAGCAGAGAATGAGGCTTCACGTCAGCCACCACTGCAACAGTCCATTGGCATATATTTAGGCCCAGCACACACACAGGCAGAGGAGAGAGGTCCCGTAACAGAGGATCTGGCTTCATGTCAGCAGAGAATCAGTCTGCATGTCATAGCAGAGAATCAGGCTTCACGTCAGCCACCACTGCAACAGTCCATTGGCATATATTTAGGCCTAGCACACAGGCAGAGGAGAGAGGTCCCGTAACAGACAATCTGGCTTCATGTCAGCAGAGAATCAGTCTGCATGTCATAGCAGAGAATGAGGCTTCACGTCAGCCACCACTGCAACAGTCCATTGTCATAAATTTAGGCCCAGCACCCAGGCAGAGGAGGGAGGTCCCGTAACAGACAATCTGGCTTCATGTCAGCAGAGAATTAGTCTGCATGTCATAGCAGAGAATCAGGCTTCATGTCAGCCACCACTGCAACAGTCCATTGGCATATATTTAGGCCTAGCACACAGGCAGAGGAGAGGTTCATTCAACTTTGGGTAGCATCGCAATATAATGGTAAAATGAAAATAAAAATAGGATTGAATGAGGAAGTGCCCTGGAGTCCAATAATATATGGTTATGGGGAGGTAGTTAATGTCTAATCTGGACAAGGGACGGACAGGTCCTGTGGGATCCATGCCTGGTTCATTTTTATGAACGTCAGCTTGTCCACATTGGCTGTAGACAGGCGGCTGCGTTTGTCTGTAATGACGCCCCCTGCCGTGCTGAATACACGTTCAGACAAAACGCTGGCTGCCGGGCAGGCCAGCACCTCCAAGGCATAAAAGGCTAGCTCTGGCCACGTGGACAATTTAGAGACCCAGAAGTTGAATGGGGCCGAACCATCAGTCAGTACGTGGAGGGGTGTGCACACGTACTGTTCCACCATGTTAGTGAAATGTTGCCTCCTGCTAACACGTTGCGTATCAGGTGGTGGTGCAGTTAGCTGTGGCGTGTTGACAAAAGTTTTCCACATCTCTGCCATGCTAACCCTGCCCTCAGAGGAGCTGGCCGTGACACAGCTGCCTTGGCGACCTCTTGCTCCTCCTCTGCCTTGGCCTTGGGCTTCCACTTGTTCCCCTGTGACATTTGGGAATGCTCTCAGTAGCGCGTCTACCAACGTGCGCTTGTACTCGCGCATCTTCCTATCACGCTCCAGTGCAGGAAGTAAGGTGGGCACATTGTCTTTGTAGCGTGGATCCAGCAGGGTGGCAACCCAGTAGTCCGCACAGGTTAAAATGTGGGCAACTCTGCTGTCGTTGCGCAGGCACTGCAGCATGTAGTCGCTCATGTGTGCCAGGCTGCCCAGGGATAAGGACAAGCTGTCCTCTGTGGGAGGCGTATCGTCATCGTCCTGCCTTTCCCCCCAGCCACGCACCAGTGATGGACCCGAGCTGCGTTGGGTGCCACCCCGCTGTGACCATGCTTCATCCTCATCCTCCTCCACCTCCTCCTCATCCTCGTCCTCCTCGTCCTCCAGTAGTGGGCCCTGGCTGGCCACATTTGTACCTGGCCTCTGCTGTTGCCAAAAACCTCCCTCTGAGTCACTTCGAAGAGACTGGCCTGAAAGTGCTAAAAATGACCCCTCTTCCTCCTCCTCCTCCTCCTGGGCCACCTCCTCTTCCATCATCGCCCTAAGTGTTTTCTCAAGGAGACATAGAAGTGGTATTGTAACGCTGATAACGGTGTCATCGCCACTGGCCATGTTGGTGGAGTACTCGAAACAGCGCAACAGGGCACACAGGTCTCGCATGGAGGCCCAGTCATTGGTGGTGAAGTGGTGCTGTTCTGTAGTGCGACTGACCCGTGCGTGCTGCAGCTGAAACTCCACTATGGCCTGCTGCTGCTCGCACAGTCTGTCCAGCATGTGCAAGGTGGAGTTCCACCTGGTGGGCACGTCGCATATGAGGCGGTGAGCGGGAAGGCCGAAGTTACGCTGTAGCGCAGACAGGCGAGCAGCAGCAGGATGTGAACGCCGGAAGCGCGAACAGACGGCCCGCACTTTATGCAGCAGCTCTGACATGTCGGGGTAGTTGTGAATGAACTTCTGCACCACCAAATTCAGCACATGCGCCAAGCAAGGGATGTGCGTCAAATTGGCTAGTCCCAGAGCTGCAACGAGATTTCGCCCATTATCACACACCACCAGGCCGGGCTTGAGGCTCACCGGCAGCAACCACTCGTCGGTCTGTTGTTCTATACCCCGCCACAACTCCTGTGCGGTGTGGGGCCTGTCCCCCAAACATATGAGTTTCAGAATGGCCTGCTGACGTTTACCCCGGGCTGTGCTGAAGTTGGTGGTGAAGGTGTGTGGCTGACTGGATGAGCAGGTGGAAGAAGAGGAGGAGGAAGCCGAGAAGGAGGAGGTGGCAACAGGAGGCAAAGAATGTTGCCCTGCGATCCTTGGCGGCGGAAGGACGTGCGCCAAACAGCTCTCCGCCTGGGGCCCAGCTGCCACTACATTTACCCAGTGTGCAGTTAGGGAGATATAGCGTCCCTGGCCGTGCTTACTGGTCCACGTATCTGTGGTTAGGTGGACCTTGCCACAGATGGCGTTGCGCAGTGCACACTTGATTTTATCGGATACTTGGTTGTGCAGGGAAGGCACGGCTCTCTTGGAGAAGTAGTGCCGGCTGGGAACAACATACTGTGGGACAGCAAGCGACATGAGCTGTTTGAAGCTGTCTGTGTCCACCAGCCTAAATGACAGCATTTCATAGGCCAGTAGTTTAGAAATGCTGGCATTCAGGGCCAGGGATCGAGGGTGGCTAGGTGGGAATTTACGCTTTCTATCAAATGTTTGTGAGATGGAGAGCTGAACGCTGGCGTGTGACATGGTTGAGACGCTTGGTGACGGAGGTGGTGGTGGTGGTGTTGGTGGTACATCCCCTGTTTGCTGGGCGGCAGGTGCCAACGTTCCTCCAGAGGCGGAGGAAGAGGCCGAGGCGGCAGCAGCAGAATAGGCCGAGGCGGCAGCAGCAGAAGAGGTAGCAGGGGGAGCCTGAGTGACTTCCTTGGTTTTAAGGTGTTTACTCCACTGCAGTTCATGCTTTGCATGCAGGTGCCTGGTCATGCAGGTTGTGCTCAGGTTCAGAACGTTAATGCCTCGCTTCAGGCTCTGATGGCACAGCGTGCAAACCACTCGGGTCTTGTCGTCAGCACATTGTTTGAAGAAGTGCCATGCCAGGGAACTCCTTGAAGCTGCCTTTGGGGTGCTCGGTCCCAGATGGCGGCGGTCAGTAGCAGGCGGAGTCTCTTGGCGGCGGGTGTTCTGCTTTTGCCCACTGCTCCCTCTTTTGCTACGCTGTTGGCTCGGTCTCACCACTGCCTCTTCCTCCGAACTGTGAAAGTCAGTGGCACGACCTTCATTCCATGTGGGGTCTAGGACCTCATCGTCCCCTGCATCGTCTTCCACCCAGTCTTGATCCCTGACCTCCTGTTCAGTCTGCACACTGCAGAAAGACGCAGCAGTTGGCACCTGTGTTTCGTCATCATCAGAGACATGCTGAGGTGGTATTCCCATGTCCTCATCATCAGGAAACATAAGTGGTTGTGCGTCAGTGCATTCTATGTCTTTCACCGCTGGGGAAGGGCTAGGTGGATGCCCTTGGGAAACCCTGCCAGCGGAGTCTTCAAACAGCATAAGAGACTGCTGCATAACTTGAGGCTGAGACAGTTTCCCTGGTATGCATGGGGGTGATGTGACAGACTGATGGGGTTGGTTTTCAGGCGCCATCTGTGCGCTTTCTGCAGAAGACTGGGTGGGAGATAATGTGAACGTGCTGGATCCACTGTCGGCCACCCAATTGACTAATGCCTGTACCTGCTCAGGCCTTACCATCCTTAGAACGGCATTGGGCCCCACCATATATCGCTGTAAATTCTGGCGGCTACTGGGACCTGAGGTAGTTGGTACACTAGGACGTGTGGATGTGGCAGAACGGCCACGTCCTCTCCCAGCACCAGAGGGTCCACTAACACCACCACGACCATGTCCACGTCCGCGTCCCTTACTAGATGTTTTTCTCATTGTTATGGTTCACCACAACAACAAATATATTATTTGGCCCAATGTATTGTATTCAAATTCAGCGGGATATAAATTTGAGGCCTAGTATTTAGGCGCTGGGTGACCGGTATGGATTTAGTGACAGAATTAGACTTGGAAATGCACAGAAGCGTGTGTGTGAAGTTATTCTGAATGACCCTATGTGCACCTTCAATATGATCTACCCTTTTAGGGATAGATTTCAAATAGCTCTGATATAGCAGAAACGACTAAATTATGAAATTGCTAAATTGGGAATTGTATTTCAACCCAGAACAAAAAATGTGCTTTGACGGACACTAAATAACTTTCCCAGCCACAACAGGACAGCGGTAACGAGAGATTTAGCGGGATATAAATTTGAGGCCTAGTATTTAGGCGCTGGGTGACAGGTATGGGTTTAGTGACAGAATTAGATTTGGAAATGCACAGTAGCGGGTGTGTGAAGTTATTCTGAATGACCCTATGTGCACCTTGAATATTATATACCCTTTTAGGGATAGATTTCAAATAGCTCTGATATAGCAGAAACCACTAAATTATGAAATTGCTAAATTGGGAATTGTATTTCAACCCAGAACAAGAAATGTGCTTGAACGGACACTAAATAACTCGCCCAGCTACAGCACTAGGGACAGATTTAGCTGGATATAAATTTGAGGCCTAGTATTTAGGCGCTGGGTGACCGGTATGGATTTAGTGACAGAATTAGACTTGGAAATGCACAGAAGCGTGTGTGTGAAGTTATTCTGAATGACCCTATGTGCACCTTGAATATTATATACCCTTTTAGGGATAGATTTCAAATAGCTCTGATATAGCAGAAACCACTAAATTATGAAATTGCTAAATTGGGAATTGTATTTCAACCCAGAACAAGAAATGTGCTTGAACGGACACTAAATAACTCGCCCAGCTACAGCACTAAGGACAGATTTAGCGGGATATAAATTTGAGGCCTAGTATTTAGGCGCTGGGTGACAGGTATGGGTTTAGTGCCAGAATTAGACTTGGAAATACACAGTAGCGGGTGTGTGTGAAGTTATTCTGAATGACCCAATGTGCACCTTGAATATTATATACCCTTTTAGGGATAGATTTCAAATAGCTCTGATATAGCAGAAACCACTAAATTATGAAATTGCTAAATTGGGAATTGTATTTCAACCCAGAACAAGAAATGTGCTTGAACGGACACTAAATAACTCGCCCAGCTACAGCACTAAGGACAGATTTAGCGGGATATAAATTTGAGGCCTAGTATTTAGGCGCTGGGTGACAGGTATGGGTTTAGTGCCAGAATTAGACTTGGAAATACACAGTAGCGGGTGTGTGTGAAGTTATTCTGAATGACCCAATGTGCACCTTGAATATTATATACCCTTTTAGGGATAGATTTCAAATAGCTCTGATATAGCAGAAACCACTAAATTATGAAATTGCTAAATTGGGAATTGTATTTCAACCCAGAACAAGAAATGTGCTTGAACGGACACTAAATAACTCGCCCAGCTACAGCACTAAGGACAGATTTAGCGGGATATAAATTTGAGGCCTAGTATTTAGGCGCTGGGTGACAGGTATGGGTTTAGTGCCAGAATTAGACTTGGAAATACACAGTAGCGGGTGTGTGTGAAGTTATTCTGAATGACCCAATGTGCACCTTGAATATTATATACCCTTTTAGGGATAGATTTCAAATAGCTCTGATATAGCAGAAACCACTAAATTATGAAATTGCTAAATTGGGAATTGTATTTCAACCCAGAACAAGAAATGTGCTTGAACGGACACTAAATAACTCGCCCAGCTACAGCACTAAGGACAGATTTAGCGGGATATAAATTTGAGGCCTAGTATTTAGGCGCTGGGTGACAGGTATGGGTTTAGTGCCAGAATTAGACTTGGAAATACACAGTAGCGGGTGTGTGTGAAGTTATTCTGAATGACCCAATGTGCACCTTGAATATTATATACCCTTTTAGGGATAGATTTCAAATAGCTCTGATATAGCAGAAACCACTAAATTATGAAATTGCTAAATTGGGAATTGTATTTCAACCCAGAACAAGAAATGTGCTTGAACGGACACTAAATAACTCGCCCAGCTACAGCACTAAGGACAGATTTAGCGGGATATAAATTTGAGGCCTAGTATTTAGGCGCTGGGTGACAGGTATGGGTTTAGTGCCAGAATTAGACTTGGAAATACACAGTAGCGGGTGTGTGTGAAGTTATTCTGAATGACCCAATGTGCACCTTGAATATTATATACCCTTTTAGGGATAGATTTCAAATAGCTCTGATATAGCAGAAACCACTAAATTATGAAATTGCTAAATTGGGAATTGTATTTCAACCCAGAACAAGAAATGTGCTTGAACGGACACTAAATAACTCGCCCAGCTACAGCACTAGGGACAGATTTAGCTGGATATAAATTTGAGGCCTAGTATTTAGGCGCTGCGTGACAGGTATGGGTTTAGTGACAGAATTAGACTTGGAAATACACAGTAGCGGGTGTGTGTGAAGTTATTCTGAATGACCCAATGTGCACCTTGAATATTATATACCCTTTTAGGGATAGATTTCAAATAGCTCTGATATAGCAGAAACCACTAAATTATGAAATTGCTAAATTGGGAATTGTATTTCAACCCAGAACAAGAAATGTGCTTGAACGGACACTAAATAACTCGCCCAGCTACAGCACTAGGGACAGATTTAGCTGGATATAAATTTGAGGCCTAGTATTTAGGCGCTGGGTGACCGGTATGGATTTAGTGACAGAATTAGACTGGGATATGGCCAAAAAATAAACAGACTATTGCTGGTTAAATGCACTTGGTGTGACAGTTTCACCCTGATGTAGGCTTTAGCCAAAAAACAACCACACCATTGAGGGTTAAATGCACTTGGTGACAGGCGCAGCTTGCCCCTGATTTTGTATATGGCCAAAAAATGAACAGACTATTGCTGGTTAAATGCACTTGGTGTGACAGCTTCACCCTGATGTAGGCTTTAGCCAAAAAACAACCACACCATTGAGGGTTAAATGCACTTGGTGACAGGCGCAGCTTGCCCCTGATTTTGTATATGGCCAAAAAATGAACAGACTATTGCTGGTTAAATGCACTTGGTGTGACAGCTTCACCCTGATGTAGGCTTTAGCCAAAAAACAACCACACCATTGAGGGTTAAATGCACTTGGTCGCAGCTTGTGCTGGCGCACCACAAGACACAAAATGGCCGCCGATCACCCCAGAAAAATGTGACTGACAAACGGTCTGTGCAGCCTAAAAACAGTGAGCAATTGAGGATCAGCAGCTCAATGATCCACAGCTGCAGATCGATCAGTTAATCAAGTCCTTTGGAGGAGTTAATCTGCCTAATCTCGCCCTACTGTCGCAGCCGCAACCTCTCCCTACGCTAATCAGAGCAGAGTGACGGGCGGCGCTATGTGACTCCAGCTTAAATAGAGGCTGGGTCACATGGTGCTCTGGCCAATCACAGCCATGCCAATAGTAGGCATGGCTGTGATGGCCTCTTGGGGCAAGTAGTATGACGCTTGTTGATTGGCTGCTTTGCAGCCTTTCAAAAAGCGCCAAGAAAGCGTCACAAAAGCGCGAAGAAAGCGACGAACACCGAACCCGAACCCGGACTTTTACGAAAATGTCCGGGTTCGGGTCCGTGTCACGGACACCCCAAAATTCGGTACGAACCCGAACTATACAGTTCGAGTTCGCTCATCCCTATTATTGGATGTTAAATAAAATTATTGTATTTTCCAAGTGACCCAAATATTTGGTTGTGCCTATCTCTAATTTGAACATTTAATACCTTTACTGACAGTGGGGATCATTTGATAGTAGCACCCATCCATCTCACCTATCTTGTGGAGCCACCCAATTATATTGTCATTTTAACCAGTGTAGTTAATAGCTTATTTTCCTAGCAGTAAAAACTATATAAATTTGTCATCATCATAATTGTACTAATCTACGGAATAAGATTTTTATGTCATTGTTAGTGCACAGCTAATTTTTTTTAAAATCCAAGATATGGTAAATTGAAAGCTACAACATCCCACTAAAATCAAGCTCTATAAAACAAAAAAGCCATTTTCCAAAAAAAGTGTTGTAACATGTATATGGTATTGCTTATATCATAATGGCCCTAGCAATAAAGTTAACATATTATTTTGATCCGGCCTCCATTATAAGCATTTGCCACAAAAATGAGTTGTCATTACCAAAGAAGGTAACATAGAATGTGTCGGCAGATAAGAACCATTTGGCCATCTAGTCTGCCCAAAAGAGGCAATTGTATATAGAGGCAATTGTTTTTTTATTTAATTTTTTACTATAAATTAGTAGCTTTTTATGCTTCCTGTATTTTTTTTGCTTTATGTTTAGTTTCTTTTTTATCAACTTTGACACACTGTAATGATAGCACTGCACCGAAGCTGAAGTATGAGCCAACAGCAGAACGCAGACAGAACAATAAGGGCTAAGTAGCGTCTAGTGGATTTGTTAATTATATGCAAAAAAGTGTACTTGTTAGCATAGTTATATCTATAGAAAGAAAGCGGTGTCACACATTGATATGCACTAGAATGCATTAATATTTATATTTTAAAAGGTAATTGCGAGCCATATAGCCTTAAGTCTATTTGAATTATAAAGGCAAGTTCATTTTGTGTAAGAGAGTGAGAAAAGGAGAATAAAGAAGGGAGGGGGAGGTGTGAAAAAGCATTGACTAGAGGCTCTAAGAGGGTCAGGTGGCAAGTGGGAAACAGAGGAAAGATTTCAGAGGTACAAATACCAATTAGTGCATTTAACAATATACATCCAGTGGTCTTGGGGACAATTAGTAATAATTTAGTCGGCTGGAAGATAATTAGAACAGCAGTGATATAATAGTAAGCATAGGGACACAAAAAATAGGTCTAATTGCAACAGTAGTGATATAGTATTAGGAACAAGTGCTGAAAAAATTGGGGTATTTATTTAAAAAAAAATTATTAATAAAAGAAATCAACACATTTGGTAGTATGAGCAATATAACATTTATCTTGTCTACAATGGTGGTTTTCTATGCAACATAAATGAAAAAGAAGCTTAATAAAAGGTAATTCATAGTAGAGTGGAGGCCGTGACAAACCCCTATTTAAAATTCCATTCTTGCTGTGTATCATTTCCTATTTTATGATGTGATTTTTTCACAGTTTATAATTAAAGGTCAAGTACTATTTCACATTAATGGTTTTGTTTCACTTGGGATGCTGCCAAACACTTCACTTTTCTTTCATACTAATCCAATTCTCACAGCTCCGTTTTCTCTGGAAAGTTTTGAGCACATTTGTTTGGTCTTTTTATCTTTACCTGCACCTTTTGCTTATTTGTTTATGTTTTTATTTTGTCTCTGAAATTACTTGGGGATGATTGAGGCCTTTAAAGCAAACCTGGCTCCATGAAATACAGTGAAATCTGTAGACAGCGTGTCATAGAGCGGGAGGAGCTGAGCAGATTGTTTTCTGAGAAAAGATTCAGACTAAGGCCTGATGCACACGGACGTTGTTTTTGTCCGCATCCGTGCCGCAGTTTTTGCGGCTCAGATGCCGACCCATTCACTTCAATGGGGCCGCAAAAGATGCGGACAGCACTCCGTGTGCTGTCCGCATCCGTTGCTCCGTTCCGTGGCCCCGCAAAAAAAATATAACCTGTCCTATTCTTGTCCGTTTTGTGGACAAGAATAGGCAGTTATATCAATGGCTGTCCGTGCCGTTCCGCAAATTGCGGAATACACACGGACACCATCCGTGTTTTCTGGATCAGCAATTTGCCTCATGCACAACGGTCGTGTGCATGAGGCCTAACTTCAATTTTTTTCATTAAAATCTCTGCTCTTTCTAAACTCAGTTGCACACGTAGGCAGTTCTATCAGTGACTGGCAGTTGTCTGTCTAAACACACTGGCTATAAATCACTGTGCAACTGAGGTCGGAAGGAGCAGAGACTTTAATGTATGAATTACAACAAAACCCACAAAACTATGTATCAATCTGCGCAGCTCTTCCTGCTCTATAACAAACTGATTCCGATTGTTTAGCTTTATGGTAATTGGTGATAGATTCTCTTTAAATCAAGTTTAGGACATGTCAACACTTACAGCCTAAGGCCCCTTTCACACGAGCGTGACAGATTAGGTCCGGATGCGTTCAGGGTGCGTTCAGTGAAACTCGCACTATTTTGCAAGAAAGTTCAGTCAGTTTTGTCTGCGATTGCGTTCAGTTGTTCAGTTTTTTCCGAGCGTGTGCAATGTGTTTTGATGCATTTTTCACGCGCATGATAAAAAACTGAAGGTTTACAAACAACATCTCTTAGCAACCATCATTGAAAAACGCATCGCACCCGCACTTGCTTGCCGATGCAATGCGTTTTTCACGCAGCCCCATTCACTTTTATGGGGCCAGGGCTGCGTGAAAAACGCAGAATATAGAACATGCTGCGATTTTCACGCAACGCAGAACTGATGCGTGAAAAACAACGCTCATGTACACAGACCCATTGAAATAAATGGGTCAGGATTCAGTGCGGGTGCTATGCGTTCACGTCACGCATTGCACTCGCACGGAAAACTCGCTCGTGTGAAAGGGACCTAAAAAATCAGTACCACATTATAATATCAGTACAATGCTGCCTGACCCGGAACATAACTTCTAGGCATTAGGCTTGATACCAGCAAGTTAGAAAATAAAAACATAAATGTTTTGGTCTCCTATCTATTCTATATGTAGAAGCATAATAAACATAGTTATAGAACAGGGCTAAGGTACTTACATTAGTCACAGCTCAGAAATCATGCAGACAGTGATGTCACGGTAGTGGCATAATACTGATAGTAATGTCACAGTATAAAGATAAATGCACACAGTTTTGCCAGTTTGAAGACATTATGCATAAAGTAAAGTCACAGACCATAAATGATGCAAAGAATGATGTCAGGGACAATGCACATAGTGCGATCACAGCAAAGAAGAGTCAAAAGGTCATGGCATAATACAGGTATAATGTACATAGTGATGTCATAGTACAAGGATGATGTACCAGGTGATGTCACAGTAAAAAGATAATGCACAGTATGACATTACAGTATAGAAATAATATGCTTTTTCCCTTGATCTCCCAGTGATCTATATTAAATTTGCCAAAGTCTAATGCAAAGTCAAGTTAATCAGTTCTAACTATAGTGTCAAGAAATAGGTTGATATTTGTAAATATTTTTTAGCTCTTAGTGTTGAGCGAATCGAAGTCCACAAAGTGGACTTTGATCCAAATTTCAGGATAAATTGTATTTGCTGCAAAGCCGAATTTCCTCGTGCTTTGTGGTAGCAAATCAATTTAACCTGAAATAGTGCAAAAAAAAACCAAAAAATTCATACTAACTTGATCCATTTGCTCACGATGGGCAGTCCACCCCCATCTTGCTTGATGATCTCGCACATAATCCCGTGCGCGGTAACATATGATGTCACCACGCCAGCCGGCGTGATGACTTCATTTTGGGCCGCGTGAGATTTCCCGCCAGATCTTCAAGAAAGATTGTGGCGGCTGGGCCCGTCACGAGCAAATGGATCAGGTAGGATTATTTTTTTTAGACTGTGTTATGTATATCAGATGCTGTGATCATGTATGAATGTGGCATCTGAGGAGTACAATGACGAGGGGGGGAGGCAATCCCCGCAACTTGTGGTTGCACCCACTGCTTACAAAGAAATGTGCTTTGTGACAAAGTATTTAATCACAAAACTATTTTTTGGGTAAAATTTGGCGAAGTAGCCGAATCGAATTTTCTAGTCTTAGTCTCATGTGAATCTCCAATTAAGCCTTTTTTTTTTTTTTATGTTTTGCCATCGATGGTGCATAGTCAAAATTTCAGGAGCCTCTGACACTGGTACCCATTAAGACCAAGGCAAGGCAGAGGTTCCTTGGACTAGTCGTGGGGGGAAATAATTAGACAGGTTGTAGCGCAACAGATGGACTGTACGGTAGATGGTTCTAGTATTGAATGAAGTGAAGCATTACGAGTGGAATTCCGTCTGAAGTTTAGGAAAACTTATTTACAACTAATGCGAATTTCCTCGCACTTCAAGGTAATCATTTAGTTTTTCCTAAAATGGCTGCTGCATGTGCTACAAAGGGAAAGTAAGGAATGTGAGATCACCCATAAAGCCGTGCAGCCAGCCAATCCGCTATCCCCTGTGATGTCACAGCCCTATAAAACTCTCATCCCGCATGGTCTCTGCCACTGTCCTGTGAGATGAGCATAGCGAGAGACGTGGTAAGTGCTCATGTGCTAGGGACAGTGATGCTAAAAATGATTAATAGAAGAAAATTGGAGAGGGAGACTGCAGAGAGATTAGCCGCTCCATGCACAAAAGACTTGGTAAACAAAGGGTCATACCTTATTAAATCTAGAAAATGGTGCAGAGTATTAACAAAGACTAAATGATTAAGTGCCATCTTATAAACACAATGGTCAACAGTAACCAGAAAGGGACAACCCCACCCCAATTGCAACGCAATATACTTTCAAATCCAATAATTTCCATACTGAGAGACATCACTGGCATTGTAACCATAATCTCTCAATGTACACAATCTATAGTAAGATTTATTTTTCTCTCCAGACTTCTCATTTTTAGAAACTGGGTGTCTCTGGGTATGTTGGCTGATTTACAATGTGTTACAGATGGAGCAGGGTTAGCACTCGAGCTCTTAACTCAAATTTCTTAACTCATCTCGTTATCTTGAGACAAAAGCCATTGAAAAGCAATTGAAGGTGTTTGCTTAGATTAGATAACACAACTCAGAAATCTCAGAAAACAGGAGTGTTAACTCTACTCCATCCGTAAATTGGTAAAACAAATGTTTGCTTTTGAAGCTAAGCCCTATACTAACAACAACAACAATAGCCCCTGTCCTCATGCTATTAATCTACGTACCAGAGTATTTGTATGATTTCATTTTATGCTTGTTTTTTTCTCCATTCCCTCCCTGGGCTGGAGTGGATGGGTTTGTTAGTGTCCCTTGTATCACTACTAGGGATGACAGACTACACAGTGGCTCCCCAGGTCATAGCACCAGCAGTTAGGGCAGTGTCTCAATCTGCAGCAAAAGCAGGACTGAAGCATTCACCATGAGCCCTCCATATTCAAACTCAACCATTGTTGGATCCCAAACAGAACCTGGATTAATGGCTAAAGACGATACAGTTCTAGTCTGCAGCAGTCCACGTTTCTTGTTCATGACACCACTGTAAGTAAAGAAAATGGTGGCTGTCTGTCAATGGCAGGACATGTAATGGGTGCCGTGCCACCAAATTTCCCTCTGCTAAGTGCCCGGAAATGGTCCTGGCAGAGACAGGGTGTGTAATGAAGCTACCACCTGTGTCTGGATGGTGGACAATAAAACTATGAAAGCTGTTTGTGCTTATCGGTGGATCAAACGATCCTCTCTACTGGTGGTCTTTCTGAGGTTTCCAGAGCCTTTTTGGTGTGTGTCCATGTCCTCACGCAACCACTTCTGCCAACATCTTCTAACAGCTAGGTGTCACCGCCAGCTCTCTGAGAAGATCTGGCAGACGTTCTTCTGTACCTCTTGCGTGATGTTCTTTGTTTTGATTTCACTTTGTCATCCCCTTTCCTTCTCCCAGCTGTCATCTATTCACACTAATTGCCTCCCTTTATATTCCCTCCCATACTGCCTCACTTTGTGGTTTATACTACTTCCTGGATTGAAGTGATCACTGCTGGAGACTTCTGTTACTGCTTGTTCAGATAAGTCCTTTCTTGTATTGTGTTTCTTTGCTGGCTTGATTATAGGTGACCCTGACTCCCTCCGTATTAAGTGCAGGGAGCCGGTGGTCATGTCCCCTCACTATTATAGGGTTTTCAGGTGTCACACAGTCTAGGTACGAGGGCATGCAATCGTCTACCTCTAAGACCCTTGTATGTGCTTAGCAGTCAGGGTGAGCTCTTAGGGTTTTACAGGGGACACCTTTATGCTCCTTAGTTTGGGATCAAGCCAGTCGGATGTTTATCCATAACTTCCAGCTATCTGCAATATCATCCGTGACATTATAAACCGCCATTACCGTCTTAAGCATGGATCCGGTTTCAGCCTTGATTGACCGCATGTAGAGTCTTCCACTGGAGGTAGCAGATCTCCGTAAAACTGTGTCTCAGTTTCAGGTGACCGGTTCTGCTTGCGTTCATGGAGTTTGTTCAGAGCCTAAGATCTCGCTTCCGGATACGTTCTCCGGGGGTAGTGAGAATTTTGTTCGCTTTAGAGAGACTTGCAAACTCCATTTTCGCCCACTTCCCCATTCCTCTGGTGATGAGGAGCAGAGGGTGGGGATCATCATCTCGCTGCTCAGGGATAACGCTCAGTCTTGGGGCTTTTCACTGCCGGTGGTGGCACGGCCTCTCTGATCGGTGGTTTAATTTTTTGTAGCCCTGGGGCAGATATATGATGACCCGGATTGTATTGCTCTGTCTGAATCTAAACTGCGTCTTTTATGCCAGGGTAAACAGTCCTCAGAGATATATTGTTCTGAATTTCGGAGATGGGCAGCTGGTACTGGTTGAAACGATGCTGCACTCCGAAGTCAATTTTGCCATGGTCTTTCGGAGGGATTGAAAGATACATTTGCTTTTCATGAGAGACCTGCCTCGTTGGACTCTGCCATGTCTTTAGCTGTCCGTATTGACAGGTGTCTTAGAGAAAGAGGAGAGACCACTCCTTCATGTCATATTCAGTCCAAGGACAGTGGAGCAGTCTCATTCAGTGCGCAGGGGCCTCAGTCTTTCTCAATCCCCTCTGAGCAGGAGGCCATGCAGCTGGGTTTGCTTGCCTCTGATAGTGGAGGATTCAGCTCTCAGAGGAGGGTTTGTTTCTCTTGTGGGGGAATAAATCATTTGGCTAATGTTTGCCCCTCTAGGAGATTCAGGGAGTTTTCTGAAGGTAATAAAGAAACAAAAAGAAAAAAACCCTCTAAAAACTTTCCATTTGCTACTATTGGCAAGGTTGATGCGGAAATTGAAGGTTTGTCGTTTGCTTGTACTTCCCGTTTTGTCCAACCTGCCAGGGTGGCGCTAGATAGCAAGAACATTGTTTGTGAGATTTTTGTAGATAGTGGAGCAGCTGTCAATCTCATTGATAATCAATTTGCTATAACACATGGTTTCCAGGTGCGCACTTTGGGAAAGGATATACCTATTTTTGCTATCGATTCCGCTCCACTTTCTCAAAAATCGTTAAAGGGCATAGTTCACAATATCCGTTTGACTGTGGGTGATGCTCATGTTGAGGATATGTCATGTTTCGTCCTAAGCGGATTACCTACTCCTCTAGTGTTGGGGCTACCCTGGCTCACTAAACATAACCCCACCATTGATTGGCAAGCAAGGCAAAAAAATGGTTGGAGTTACTTTTGCAGAGAGAATTGCCTCTCGGCGTCCCTTTCAGAGGTTTCTACCAAGACTCTACCATCTTTTCTCTCTGAATTTCCGGATGTGTTTTCCGAGAGTGGTGTCCAGGAGCTGCCCCTTCACAGGGAGTACGATTGCCCTATTAATCTCATCCCAGGCGCCAAGCTGCCAAAATCTCATTTATACAATCTCTCCCAATCTGAAAGTTGCTATGCGTACTTATAAATCTGAGAGCCTGAGAAAGGGACACATCCGACCCTCGAAGTCACCTGTTGCCGCTGTTTTTTTTTGTTAAGAAAAAAGATGGTTCTTTAAGACCTTGTCTGGATTTCAGGGAGCTGAACTGTATCACAATTTGTGACCCATATCCGCTTCCTCTGATCCTGGACCTGTTTAACCAGATTGTTGGGACTAAAGTTTTTTCTAAGTTGGATTTAAGAGGGGCAAACAACCTAGTCAGGGTCAGGGAAGGGGATGAATGGAAGACGGCCTTCAATACCCCTGAGGGGCATTTAGAGAATTTGGTTATGCCATTTGGTTTGATGAATGCTCCGGCCGTCTTCCAACATTTTGTGAACAGCATTTTTTATCATTTGATGGGGAAATTTGTACTGGTGTATCTAGAAGACATTTAGATTTTTTCTCCTGATTTCAAAACTCATAGGGACCACCTACGTCAGGTCTTGCTCATTCTGCGGTAGAATAAATTGTACGCTAAACTGGAAAAATTTGTGTTTGCGGTTCCGGAGATTCAATTTCTTGGTTTTCTTCTCTCCGCTTCTGGTTTTCGCATGGACCCTGAGAAGGTCCGTGCTGTACTTGATTGGGAGCTTCCTGAGAATCAGAAGGCGCTGATGCGGTTTTTGGGTTTTGCCAATTATTACAGAAAGTATATTTTGAATTATTCCTCTATTGTTAAGCCACTCACTGATATGACTAAAAAGGGGGTAGATTTTTCGTCCTGGTCGGTAGATGCGCTTAAGGCCTTTTCTAGTATCAAAGAGAGTTTTGCTTCCGCTCCCATTTTGGTACAACCTGATGTCTGTCTACCTTTTATTGTTGAGGTGGACGCCTCTGAGATGGGTGTGGGTGCGGTCTAGAGTTGAGCGAACACCTGGATGTTCGGGTTCGAGAAGTTCGGCCGAACATCCCGGAAATGTTCGGGTTCGGGATCCGAACCCGATCCGAACTTCGTCCCGAACCCGAACCCCATTGAAGTCAATGGGGACCCGAACTTTTCGGCACTAAAAAGGCTGTAAAACAGCCCAGGAAAGAGCTAGAGGGCTGCAAAAGGCAGCAACATGTAGGTAAATCCCCTGCAAACAAATGTGGATAGGGAAATGAATTAAATTAAAAATTAAATAAATAAAAATTAACCAAAATCAATTGGAGAGAGGTTCCATAGCAGAGAATCTGGCTTCCCGTCACCCACCACTGGAACAGTCCATTCTCAGATATTTAGGCCCCGGCACCCAGGCAGAGGAGAGAGGTCCCGTAACAGAGAATCTGTCTTCATGTCAGCAGAGAATTAGTCTGCATGTCATAGCAGAGAATGAGGCTTCACGTCAGCCACCACTGCAACAGTCCATTGGCATATATTTAGGCCCAGCACACACACAGGCAGAGGAGAGAGGTCCCGTAACAGAGAATCTGTCTTCATGTCAGCAGAGAATTAGTCTGCATGTCATAGCAGAGAATGAGGCTTCACGTCAGCCACCACTGCAACAGTCCATTGGCATATATTTAGGCCCAGCACACACACAGGCAGAGGAGAGAGGTCCCGTAACAGAGAATCTGGCTTCATGTCAGCAGAGAATCAGTCTGCATGTCATAGCAGAGAATGAGGCTTCACGTCAGCCACCACTGCAACAGTCCATTGGCATATATTTAGGCCCAGCACACACACAGGCAGAGGAGAGAGGTCCCGTAACAGAGGATCTGGCTTCATGTCAGCAGAGAATCAGTCTGCATGTCATAGCAGAGAATCAGGCTTCACGTCAGCCACCACTGCAACAGTCCATTGTCATAAATTTAGGCCCAGCACCCAGGCAGAGGAGAGAGGTCCCGTAACAGACAATCTGGCTTCATGTCAGCAGAGAATTAGTCTGCATGTCATAGCAGAGAATGAGGCTTCACGTCAGCCACCACTGCAACAGTCCATTGGCATATATTTAGGCCTAGCACACAGGCAGAGGAGAGAGGTCCCGTAACAGACAATCTGGCTTCATGTCAGCAGAGAATCAGTCTGCATGTCATAGCAGAGAATGAGGCTTCACGTCACCCACCACTGCAACAGTCCATTGGCATATATTTAGGCCTAGCACACAGGCAGAGCAGAGAGGTCCCGTAACAGACAATCTGGCTTCATGTCAGCAGAGAATTAGTCTGCATGTCATAGCAGAGAATGAGGCTTCACGTCACCCACCACTGCAACAGTCCATTGGCATATATTTAGGCCCAGCACCCAGGCAGAGGAGGGAGGTCCCGTAACAGAGAATCTGTCTTCATGTCAGCAGAGAATTAGTCTGCATGTCATAGCAGAGAATGAGGCTTCACGTCAGCCACCACTGCAACAGTCCATTGGCATATATTTAGGCCCAGCACACACACAGGCAGAGGAGAGAGGTCCCGTAACAGAGGATCTGGCTTCATGTCAGCAGAGAATCAGTCTGCATGTCATAGCAGAGAATCAGGCTTCACGTCAGCCACCACTGCAACAGTCCATTGGCATATATTTAGGCCTAGCACACAGGCAGAGGAGAGAGGTCCCGTAACAGACAATCTGGCTTCATGTCAGCAGAGAATCAGTCTGCATGTCATAGCAGAGAATGAGGCTTCACGTCAGCCACCACTGCAACAGTCCATTGTCATAAATTTAGGCCCAGCACCCAGGCAGAGGAGAGAGGTCCCGTAACAGACAATCTGGCTTCATGTCAGCAGAGAATTAGTCTGCATGTCATAGCAGAGAATCAGGCTTCATGTCAGCCACCACTGCAACAGTCCATTGGCATATATTTAGGCCTAGCACACAGGCAGAGGAGAGGTTCATTCAACTTTGGGTAGCATCGCAATATAATGGTAAAATGAAAATAAAAATAGGATTGAATGAGGAAGTGCCCTGGAGTCCAATAATATATGGTTATGGGGAGGTAGTTAATGTCTAATCTGGACAAGGGACGGACAGGTCCTGTGGGATCCATGCCTGGTTCATTTTTATGAACGTCAGCTTGTCCACATTGGCTGTAGACAGGCGGCTGCGTTTGTCTGTAATGACGCCCCCTGCCGTGCTGAATACACGTTCAGACAAAACGCTGGCTGCCGGGCAGGCCAGCACCTCCAAGGCATAAAAGGCTAGCTCTGGCCACGTGGACAATTTAGAGACCCAGAAGTTGAATGGGGCCGAACCATCAGTCAGTACGTGGAGGGGTGTGCACACGTACTGTTCCACCATGTTAGTGAAATGTTGCCTCCTGCTAACACGTTGCGTATCAGGTGGTGGTGCAGTTAGCTGTGGCGTGTTGACAAAAGTTTTCCACATCTCTGCCATGCTAACCCTGCCCTCAGAGGAGCTGGCCGTGACACAGCTGCCTTGGCGACCTCTTGCTCCTCCTCTGCCTTGGCCTTGGGCTTCCACTTGTTCCCCTGTGACATTTGGGAATGCTCTCAGTAGCGCGTCTACCAACGTGCGCTTGTACTCGCGCATCTTCCTATCACGCTCCAGTGCAGGAAGTAAGGTGGGCACATTGTCTTTGTAGCGTGGATCCAGCAGGGTGGCAACCCAGTAGTCCGCACAGGTTAAAATGTGGGCAACTCTGCTGTCGTTGCGCAGGCACTGCAGCATGTAGTCGCTCATGTGTGCCAGGCTGCCCAGGGATAAGGACAAGCTGTCCTCTGTGGGAGGCGTATCGTCATCGTCCTGCCTTTCCCCCCAGCCACGCACCAGTGATGGACCCGAGCTGCGTTGGGTGCCACCCCGCTGTGACCATGCTTCATCCTCATCCTCCTCCACCTCCTCCTCATCCTCGTCCTCCTCGTCCTCCAGTAGTGGGCCCTGGCTGGCCACATTTGTACCTGGCCTCTGCTGTTGCCAAAAACCTCCCTCTGAGTCACTTCGAAGAGACTGGCCTGAAAGTGCTAAAAATGACCCCTCTTCCTCCTCCTCCTCCTCCTCCTCCTGGGCCACCTCCTCTTCCATCATCGCCCTAAGTGTTTTCTCAAGGAGACATAGAAGTGGTATTGTAACGCTGATAACGGTGTCATCGCCACTGGCCATGTTGGTGGAGTACTCGAAACAGCGCAACAGGGCACACAGGTCTCGCATGGAGGCCCAGTCATTGGTGGTGAAGTGGTGCTGTTCTGTAGTGCGACTGACCCGTGCGTGCTGCAGCTGAAACTCCACTATGGCCTGCTGCTGCTCGCACAGTCTGTCCAGCATGTGCAAGGTGGAGTTCCACCTGGTGGGCACGTCGCATATGAGGCGGTGAGCGGGAAGGCCGAAGTTACGCTGTAGCGCAGACAGGCGAGCAGCAGCAGGATGTGAACGCCGGAAGCGCGAACAGACGGCCCGCACTTTATGCAGCAGCTCTGACATGTCGGGGTAGTTGTGAATGAACTTCTGCACCACCAAATTCAGCACATGCGCCAAGCAAGGGATGTGCGTCAAATTGGCTAGTCCCAGAGCTGCAACGAGATTTCGCCCATTATCACACACCACCAGGCCGGGCTTGAGGCTCACCGGCAGCAACCACTCTTCGGTCTGTTGTTCTATACCCCGCCACAACTCCTGTGCGGTGTGGGGCCTGTCCCCCAAACATATGAGTTTCAGAATGGCCTGCTGACGTTTACCCCGGGCTGTGCTGAAGTTGGTGGTGAAGGTGTGTGGCTGACTGGATGAGCAGGTGGAAGAAGAGGAGGAGGAAGCCGAGAAGGAGGAGGTGGCAACAGGAGGCAAAGAATGTTGCCCTGCGATCCTTGGCGGCGGAAGGACGTGCGCCAAACAGCTCTCCGCCTGGGGCCCAGCTGCCACTACATTTACCCAGTGTGCAGTTAGGGAGATATAGCGTCCCTGGCCGTGCTTACTGGTCCACGTATCTGTGGTTAGGTGGACCTTGCCACAGATGGCGTTGCGCAGTGCACACTTGATTTTATCGGATACTTGGTTGTGCAGGGAAGGCACGGCTCTCTTGGAGAAGTAGTGCCGGCTGGGAACAACATACTGTGGGACAGCAAGCGACATGAGCTGTTTGAAGCTGTCTGTGTCCACCAGCCTAAATGACAGCATTTCATAGGCCAGTAGTTTAGAAATGCTGGCATTCAGGGCCAGGGATCGAGGGTGGCTAGGTGGGAATTTACGCTTTCTATCAAATGTTTGTGAGATGGAGAGCTGAACGCTGGCGTGTGACATGGTTGAGACGCTTGGTGACGGAGGTGGTGGTGGTGGTGTTGGTGGTACATCCCCTGTTTGCTGGGCGGCAGGTGCCAACGTTCCTCCAGAGGCGGAGGAAGAGGCCGAGGCGGCAGCAGCAGAATAGGCCGAGGCGGCAGCAGCAGAAGAGGTAGCAGGGGGAGCCTGAGTGACTTCCTTGGTTTTAAGGTGTTTACTCCACTGCAGTTCATGCTTTGCATGCAGGTGCCTGGTCATGCAGGTTGTGCTCAGGTTCAGAACGTTAATGCCTCGCTTCAGGCTCTGATGGCACAGCGTGCAAACCACTCGGGTCTTGTCGTCAGCACATTGTTTGAAGAAGTGCCATGCCAGGGAACTCCTTGAAGCTGCCTTTGGGGTGCTCGGTCCCAGATGGCGGCGGTCAGTAGCAGGCGGAGTCTCTTGGCGGCGGGTGTTCTGCTTTTGCCCACTGCTCCCTCTTTTGCTACGCTGTTGGCTCGGTCTCACCACTGCCTCTTCCTCCGAACTGTGAAAGTCAGTGGCACGACCTTCATTCCATGTGGGGTCTAGGACCTCATCGTCCCCTGCATCGTCTTCCACCCAGTCTTGATCCCTGACCTCCTGTTCAGTCTGCACACTGCAGAAAGACGCAGCAGTTGGCACCTGTGTTTCGTCATCATCAGAGACATGCTGAGGTGGTATTCCCATGTCCTCATCATCAGGAAACATAAGTGGTTGTGCGTCAGTGCATTCTATGTCTTTCACCGCTGGGGAAGGGCTAGGTGGATGCCCTTGGGAAACCCTGCCAGCGGAGTCTTCAAACAGCATAAGAGACTGCTGCATAACTTGAGGCTGAGACAGTTTCCCTGGTATGCATGGGGGTGATGTGACAGACTGATGGGGTTGGTTTTCAGGCGCCATCTGTGCGCTTTCTGCAGAAGACTGGGTGGGAGATAATGTGAACGTGCTGGATCCACTGTCGGCCACCCAATTGACTAATGCCTGTACCTGCTCAGGCCTTACCATCCTTAGAACGGCATTGGGCCCCACCATATATCGCTGTAAATTCTGGCGGCTACTGGGACCTGAGGTAGTTGGTACACTAGGACGTGTGGATGTGGCAGAACGGCCACGTCCTCTCCCAGCACCAGAGGGTCCACTAACACCACCACGACCATGTCCACGTCCGCGTCCCTTACTAGATGTTTTTCTCATTGTTATGGTTCACCACAACAACAAATATATTATTTGGCCCAATGTATTGTATTCAAATTCAGCGGGATATAAATTTGAGGCCTAGTATTTAGGCGCTGGGTGACCGGTATGGATTTAGTGACAGAATTAGACTTGGAAATGCACAGAAGCGTGTGTGTGAAGTTATTCTGAATGACCCTATGTGCACCTTCAATATGATCTACCCTTTTAGGGATAGATTTCAAATAGCTCTGATATAGCAGAAACGACTAAATTATGAAATTGCTAAATTGGGAATTGTATTTCAACCCAGAACAAAAAATGTGCTTTGACGGACACTAAATAACTTTCCCAGCCACAACAGGACAGCGGTAACGAGAGATTTAGCGGGATATAAATTTGAGGCCTAGTATTTAGGCGCTGGGTGACAGGTATGGGTTTAGTGACAGAATTAGATTTGGAAATGCACAGTAGCGGGTGTGTGAAGTTATTCTGAATGACCCTATGTGCACCTTGAATATTATATACCCTTTTAGGGATAGATTTCAAATAGCTCTGATATAGCAGAAACCACTAAATTATGAAATTGCTAAATTGGGAATTGTATTTCAACCCAGAACAAGAAATGTGCTTGAACGGACACTAAATAACTCGCCCAGCTACAGCACTAGGGACAGATTTAGCTGGATATAAATTTGAGGCCTAGTATTTAGGCGCTGGGTGACCGGTATGGATTTAGTGACAGAATTAGACTTGGAAATGCACAGAAGCGTGTGTGTGAAGTTATTCTGAATGACCCTATGTGCACCTTGAATATTATATACCCTTTTAGGGATAGATTTCAAATAGCTCTGATATAGCAGAAACCACTAAATTATGAAATTGCTAAATTGGGAATTGTATTTCAACCCAGAACAAGAAATGTGCTTGAACGGACACTAAATAACTCGCCCAGCTACAGCACTAAGGACAGATTTAGCGGGATATAAATTTGAGGCCTAGTATTTAGGCGCTGGGTGACAGGTATGGGTTTAGTGCCAGAATTAGACTTGGAAATACACAGTAGCGGGTGTGTGTGAAGTTATTCTGAATGACCCAATGTGCACCTTGAATATTATATACCCTTTTAGGGATAGATTTCAAATAGCTCTGATATAGCAGAAACCACTAAATTATGAAATTGCTAAATTGGGAATTGTATTTCAACCCAGAACAAGAAATGTGCTTGAACGGACACTAAATAACTCGCCCAGCTACAGCACTAAGGACAGATTTAGCGGGATATAAATTTGAGGCCTAGTATTTAGGCGCTGGGTGACAGGTATGGGTTTAGTGCCAGAATTAGACTTGGAAATACACAGTAGCGGGTGTGTGTGAAGTTATTCTGAATGACCCAATGTGCACCTTGAATATTATATACCCTTTTAGGGATAGATTTCAAATAGCTCTGATATAGCAGAAACCACTAAATTATGAAATTGCTAAATTGGGAATTGTATTTCAACCCAGAACAAGAAATGTGCTTGAACGGACACTAAATAACTCGCCCAGCTACAGCACTAAGGACAGATTTAGCGGGATATAAATTTGAGGCCTAGTATTTAGGCGCTGGGTGACAGGTATGGGTTTAGTGCCAGAATTAGACTTGGAAATACACAGTAGCGGGTGTGTGTGAAGTTATTCTGAATGACCCAATGTGCACCTTGAATATTATATACCCTTTTAGGGATAGATTTCAAATAGGTCTGATATAGCAGAAACCACTAAATTATGAAATTGCTAAATTGGGAATTGTATTTCAACCCAGAACAAGAAATGTGCTTGAACGGACACTAAATAACTCGCCCAGCTACAGCACTAAGGACAGATTTAGCGGGATATAAATTTGAGGCCTAGTATTTAGGCGCTGGGTGACAGGTATGGGTTTAGTGCCAGAATTAGACTTGGAAATACACAGTAGCGGGTGTGTGTGAAGTTATTCTGAATGACCCAATGTGCACCTTGAATATTATATACCCTTTTAGGGATAGATTTCAAATAGCTCTGATATAGCAGAAACCACTAAATTATGAAATTGCTAAATTGGGAATTGTATTTCAACCCAGAACAAGAAATGTGCTTGAACGGACACTAAATAACTCGCCCAGCTACAGCACTAAGGACAGATTTAGCGGGATATAAATTTGAGGCCTAGTATTTAGGCGCTGGGTGACAGGTATGGGTTTAGTGCCAGAATTAGACTTGGAAATACACAGTAGCGGGTGTGTGTGAAGTTATTCTGAATGACCCAATGTGCACCTTGAATATTATATACCCTTTTAGGGATAGATTTCAAATAGCTCTGATATAGCAGAAACCACTAAATTATGAAATTGCTAAATTGGGAATTGTATTTCAACCCAGAACAAGAAATGTGCTTGAACGGACACTAAATAACTCGCCCAGCTACAGCACTAGGGACAGATTTAGCTGGATATAAATTTGAGGCCTAGTATTTAGGCGCTGCGTGACAGGTATGGGTTTAGTGACAGAATTAGACTTGGAAATACACAGTAGCGGGTGTGTGTGAAGTTATTCTGAATGACCCAATGTGCACCTTGAATATTATATACCCTTTTAGGGATAGATTTCAAATAGCTCTGATATAGCAGAAACCACTAAATTATGAAATTGCTAAATTGGGAATTGTATTTCAACCCAGAACAAGAAATGTGCTTGAACGGACACTAAATAACTCGCCCAGCTACAGCACTAGGGACAGATTTAGCTGGATATAAATTTGAGGCCTAGTATTTAGGCGCTGGGTGACCGGTATGGATTTAGTGACAGAATTAGACTGGGATATGGCCAAAAAATAAACAGACTATTGCTGGTTAAATGCACTTGGTGTGACAGCTTCACCCTGATGTAGGCTTTAGCCAAAAAACAACCACACCATTGAGGGTTAAATGCACTTGGTGACAGGCGCAGCTTGCCCCTGATTTAGTATATGGCCAAAAAATGAACAGACTATTGCTGGTTAAATGCACTTGGTGTGACAGCTTCACCCTGATGTAGGCTTTAGCCAAAAAACAACCACACCATTGAGGGTTAAATGCACTTGGTGACAGGCGCAGCTTGCCCCTGATTTTGTATATGGCCAAAAAATGAACAGACTATTGCTGGTTAAATGCACTTGGTGTGACAGCTTCACCCTGATGTAGGCTTTAGCCAAAAAACAACCACACCATTGAGGGTTAAATGCACTTGGTCGCAGCTTGTGCTGGCGCACCACAAGACACAAAATGGCCGCCGATCACCCCAGAAAAATGTGACTGACAAACGGTCTGTGCAGCCTAAAAACAGTGAGCAATTGAGGATCAGCAGCTCAATGATCCACAGCTGCAGATCGATCAGTTAATCAAGTCCTTTGGAGGAGTTAATCTGCCTAATCTCGCCCTACTGTCGCAGCCGCAACCTCTCCCTACGCTAATCAGAGCAGAGTGACGGGCGGCGCTATGTGACTCCAGCTTAAATAGAGGCTGGGTCACATGGTGCTCTGGCCAATCACAGCCATGCCAATAGTAGGCATGGCTGTGATGGCCTCTTGGGGCAAGTAGTATGACGCTTGTTGATTGGCTGCTTTGCAGCCTTTCAAAAAGCGCCAAGAAAGCGTCACAAAAGCGCGAAGAAAGCGACGAACACCGAACCCGAACCCGGACTTTTACGAAAATGTCCGGGTTCGGGTCCGTGTCACGGACACCCCAAAATTCGGTACGAACCCGAGTTCGCTCATCCCTAGTGCGGTCCTATCTCAGGGTCCCTCTCCTACCAAATGGCGACCGTGTGCCTTTTTCTCAAGGAAACTCTCCTCCGCAGAGAGAAATTACGATGTGGGAGATAGGAAGTTGTTGGCCATCAAATTAGCTTTTGAGGAATGGAGCCATTGGCTAGAGGGAGCCAGACACCCTATTACCGTGTTTACCGACCATAAGAATCTGGCCTACTTGGAGTCAGCCAAGCGTCTGAACCCGAGACAGGCCAGATGGTCTTTATTCTTTTCTAGGTTTAATTTTATTGTCACATTCCGCCCTGGGGTTAAAAATGTGAAGGCTGATGCCCTGTCACGTTGTTTTCCGGGAGGGGGGAACTTTGAAGACCTGGGTCCCATTTTGACTGAAAGGGTGGTCGTCTCTGCTCTTTATCCTGATTTGGAGACAGAGGTTCAGGCAGCCTAGGTAGAGGCTCCTGATCTTTGTCCTCCTGGGAGGTTGTTTGTGCCTCTCGCTTTACGAGACAAGGTTTTTAAGGAGCAGCACGATAATGTCCTTACTGGGCACCCGGGGAGTAGAGCCACAGTGTATCTCATTGCTCTGAGATTCTGGTGGCTGGCTCTTCGAAAGACGGTTGAGGGTTTTGTGGCAGCCTGCAAGACCTGCGCTTGTGCCAAGGTCCCTCATTTACGGCCAATGGGTTCTCTCATCCCGTTACCCATTCCTTCCTATCCTTGGACGCATCTATCCATGGACTTCATTATGGACCTTCCTCGTTTCTCGGGGAAGACTGTGATTCTGGTAGTAGTGGACCGTTTTAGCAAAATGGCGCATTTCATTCCCTTTCCTGGGTTACCCAATGCTAAGACGCTGGCGCAAGCATTTGTTGATCACATTGTCAAATTGCATGGCATTCCTTCAGACATCGTTTCTGATAGGGCACGCAATTTGTTTCCAGATTCTGGAATGCCTTCTGTTCTCGCTTGGGGGTTCGGTTGTCGTTCTCTTCTGCTTTTCACCCGCAGTCGAATGGTCAGACCGAACGCGTCAATCAGAATCTGGAGACATATCTGCGCTGTTTTGTGGCAGAGAATCAGGAGGATTGGTGTTCTTTTTTGTCCCTTGCTGAGTTTGCTTTAAATAACCGTCGCCAGGAGTCCTCTGATACCTCACCATTTTTTGGTGCATATGGGTTTCATCCACAGTTTGGGGCATTCTCTGGAGAGGGGTCTTCTGGTTTACCTGATGAGGAGAGATTTTCCTTGTCTTTGTCATTTATTTGGCAAAAGATTCAGGGTAATCTGAAGAGGATGAGTGAGAGATATAAGCGTGTGGCGGATAAGAGACGTGTGCCTGGTCCGGACCTGAATGTGGATGATCTGGTGTGGTTGTCTACATAGAATATCAAACTAAAGGTTCCCTCCTGCAAGTTGGGTCCTAAGTTTATTGGGCCTTACAAGATCTTGTCCGTCATCAATCTGTTGCCTTCCGTCTTGATCTTCCTCAGACTTGGAAGATCCATAATGTTTTTTTACAGGTCCCTATTAAAACCTTATGTCCAACCCACTGTACCCTCCTCTTTGCCTCCTCCTCCGATTGTTGTTGACAGTAATCTTGAATTTCCGATCTCTAGGATTGTGGATTCTCGCATTATCCACGGTTCTCTTCAGTACCTCGTTCATTGGGAGGGTTATGGTCCTGAGGAGAGGATGTGGGTCCCAGTTGCGGACATTAAGGCCACTCGCCTCATCAGGGTTTTCCATAGGTCCCATCCTGAGAAGGTGGGCTCTGAGTGTCCGGAGTCCACTCGTAGAGGGAGGGGTACTGTCACCGCCAGCTCTCTGAGAAGGTCTGGCAGACGTTCTTCTGTACCTCTTGCATGATGTTCTTTGTTTTGGTTTTACTTTGTCATCTCCTTTCCTTCTCCCAGGTTTCACCTATTTAGATTAATCGTCTCCCTTTATATTCCCTCCCATACTGCCTCACTTTGCGGTTTATACTACTTCCTGGATTGAAGTGCTCACTGCTGGAGACTTCTGTTACTGCTTGTACAGATAAATCCTTTCTTGTATTGTGTTTCTTTGCTGGCTTGATTCTAGGTGACTCTGACTCCCTCCATATAAAGTGCAGGGAGCCGGTGGTCGTGTCCCCTCACTATTATAGGGTTTTCAGGTGTCACACAGTCTAGGTACGAGGGCATGCAATTGTCTACCTCTAAGACTCTTGTATGTGCTTAGCAGTTAGGGTGAGCTCTTAGGGCTTTACAGGGGTCACCTTTATGCTCCTTAGTTTGGGATCAAGCCAGTCGGATGTTTATCCATAACTTCCAGCTATCTGCAATATCATCTGTGACACTAGGTCACATGTTGAACAGTTCATTAAAATGACTATCCTACTTCTCTCAGACCAAAGATGTACCCACTCCCTCTCAAAGTCTGTCAACTGGGCATCATAGAGGCATGACTAGCAGTCAATGATCTCTCTACAAGTGGTGCACAACCCAAAAGTACCCTCTGAAACCCCAGTCAAGTCCTCAGCCTCCCTGGCTCATGTGTTCCTTCTCGCTACTCCGCTGCAAATATTTCCTGTGTCTCCATTAACTATGCGCTGCCTGAATTTATAAAAATCAGCATTCTAGTCTTGGTGACTGTTAAGACCATACCTGCATTTTTTCTGCAGTTTTGGTGTGTTTTCTGTACACTGAGCTTCTGCTGCTTGCACCAGAGTCCCTGACCCCAGTGGGTTAGCTGCCAACTACACCAAGACCATTTCCAGAGATAACTGCTCAGATGCTTCCCTGCAGTGAAGTCCAGATCCCTGTATAGAGGTTAAAGAGTAAATACCAGGGGCATGTCTGATTAACGCCCTTAGGGTTTAGCCCAAAGCCAAACCAGTTAGGTGGCACAGTGGGTTTACACTCGCTAATCCATATCAGCCTTTTTATAGGGCAGCAGGGGAAGCGTCGTTCGCCCTCTTGTGGCAAGACCACACCTGTAATTATTTACATATCTGCCTGATACATAACTGCATGCTGAGTTTTGCAGCAATCCAACATTTCTATTATTTTATTTTTTTCTTGTGCATTTGTAAAATTAAAAATAAAAAAATTATTGGTTTAACATGATGCAGTTAAACAATAAGAAATATTTTGCATGTATTTTTCCTGTCCTTGCTTCTAGACTGGTAGTAGATGTTCTGCTATATAACAGTTGTTTAATCCTAATGGAAATGTGCAGTTGTTTAGCATATTAATTCCCTTTAATGCCATTTATACATGTACATTCTGTTTGTCATAGTAATACATAAAGCAAAAAAAAAAAAGAAAAAAGAAAAAAAATCCTAACAAACAAATCCCCCAGTGCTGTGTCACCATATGTTTGGTTTCCTAATGCTTGGATTGTAGTTTTATGAAAACTTCTGTGCTGTTTCCATTTTTAGCAGCATAGATAATTTATTGCGTCCATGATGATAGACTACCAGCCGTATACATCACTCCGCTTGCAGAACTGCACAGGCTTAGCTTCTTAATGGTGTCATTTTGGCTGAATGCTATTAACAGATTACCCCCAGCCTAGGGCAATGAAGCATGTGCAGCAGGCAGATAACCTTGTGTTCATAATTTAATATTAACTATTTTTTTTTTCTTCTTCCATACTTCCCTCTTTCCAGTACATTAACAACAAGCCAATATGGCCGTTTTCCCTATGGTCATTTTATCCTCCGGCAATGAGTGGGGAGAAGGGAAAAAAAAAGAAGAAAAATGGATTTCAAGATGGCAAGTTCTTGAAGATTTTTACAAGTCTTGATCTAAAGAAATGACATATAAACAGGCTCTGATTCAATCACGTCTAATTCCTCCAATTTAGCTTTGCCTCCACTTCAAAGGCTGCCCCCATTAGTAGTATGGCTGCAAAACGTTACAGTAATTTTTACCGCTACTGATACATAAGGCTTTCCTTGTGCTTAACATGCAGGGAGATCAAAAACAATTTTTTTTTTAGAAAATTTTTGACACAATTTGATATAACAGTGTAAGCCTTTTAAGGAAAAGCCTTTATGGAATTTTTATCCTGTTCCTTTCCCGCAAGCGAAAATTTCTATCCCGCATTAGCTATCATATCAGCAGAGTATTAGCGAGCTCCGTTCGCCAGCAGTTCAGGGTTGTGTAAAGGCTCTCTATCACTCTCCAGCACTCACATACAGAAGCATTATGGTTTTATCTCATCTTTTGCAGCGAGTACATGGCCCAATTCATTCCTCCAGGCTACTTTACTAATAACCTATTCCTTATCAGGCCCTCTCCACCTCAGCCTGTGATCAAAGACCCAATTAATGGAACGGAGAAAGGTGAAGCATTGAAATAATGGAGACAGCTGTTTTCCTCTGTTAGAGAAAATCTATTTGTATTGTTATCTTGACTCCGCGTTCTGCAGCTCAACTTTAATTCACTCTCCCTCTATTTCTGCAGCTGATAAAAAAAAGTCACAATGAACTCCACGCAGAAAAGGCTGAAATATCGCTCTGTTTCAACTGTTCCTGCCTCTTATCACTTCCAAGTTGGAAATATTGCCAGATAAGTATGGGAATGTGTAACAAAAGGACCTATCAACTCAAGAAAGGTTCTTTTAAAAGACGGCAGCCTCTCCTTTGGCAGCTCTGCTATTTGAATTCTGATGCATAGTTTGCATTGCAGGTTTACAATCTACATCAGCCGCGTTCGATAGTATTTACAAGGATTCGTCAATGGAAACGTAATTAAAGTTGCAAGACAGCGAGGGCCGGTTGCTGCAGAATAGGAAAACCGTATCGTTTGAGGGCAGGTATTCTGCTTAAATTAAAATACGTGGCTACAGATTGTTCTACAGAATCTTAAAGATAGGAAAGATTATATAGCGATTTGCCATCTGCTGCATACAACACCTCTTGTTATTTCCAAGTGCTTATGTAGCGCCAACATATTTCACAGCGCTGTAGAGAGATTGTTGCCGTTCACAGCACAGCAGTTTATAGCATATCTCATAAAGTGCTCAGTAGTATTCACCTTTAGAAGAAAATGACCATTCTTTAATTGTATACAGAATTATTATTATTCCGTTCATTGTGAACTGTAGGTAGTAAGTGCCGCAAGCCCCTGAGAAGTTGGTGCAGAGGATGGGAGCGGTAATGTCCATACTGAGGTATTATGTCACAATGTACCACCTCAGACCATTGCTCACTGGGGAGCGAAAGTGGTTTGAAGAATCAAGCCAGAAGTATACATACTCAATGTAGAATATACACTCACCTAAAGAATTATTAGGAACACCTGTTCTATTTCTCATTAATGCGATTATCTAGTCAACCAATCACATGGCAGTTGCTTCAATGCATGTAGGGTTGTGGTCCTGGTCAAGACAATCTCCTGAACTCCAAACTGAATGTCAGAATGGGAAAGAAAGGTGATTTAAGCAATTTTGAGCGTGACATGGTTGTTGGTGCCAGACGGGCCGGTCTGAGTATTTCACAATCTGCTCAGTTACTGGGATTACAACCATTTCTAGGGTTTACAAAGAATGGTGTGAAAAGGGAAAAACATCCAGTATGCGGCAGTCCTGTGGGCGAAAATGCCTTGTTGATGCTAGAGGTCAGAGGAGAATGGGCCGACTGATTCAAGCTGATAGAAGAGCAACGTTGACTGAAATAACCACTCGTTACAACCGAGGTATGCAGCAAAGCATTTGTGAAGCCACAACACGCACAACCTTGAGGTGGATGGGCTACAACAGCAGAAGACCCCACCAGGTACTACTCATCTCCACTACAAATAGGAAAAAGAGGCCGAATTTGGCGTAAACAGAATGAGAACATGTATCCATCATGCCTTGTTACCACTATGCAGGCTGGTGGTGGTGGTGTAATGGTGTGGGGGATGTTTTCTGGGCACACTTTAGGCCCCTTAGTGCCAATTGACCTTCGTTTAAATGCCACGGGCTACCTGAGCATTGTTTCTGACCATGTCCATCCCTTCATGACCACCATGTACCCATCCTCTGATGGCTACTTCCAGCAGGATAATGCACCATGTCACAAAGCTCGAATCATTTCAAATTGGTTTCTTGAACGTGAAAAGGAGTCCACTGTACTAAAATGGCCCCCACAGTCACCAGATCTAAACCCAATAGAGCATCTTTGGGATGTGGTGGAATGGGAGCTTCGTGCCCTGGATGTGCATCCCTCAAATCTCCATCAACTGCAAGATGCTATCCTATCAATATGGGCCAACATTTCTAAAGAATGCTATCAGCACCTTGTTGAATCAATGCCACATAGAATTAAGGCAGTTCTGAAGGCAAAAGGGGGTCCAACACCGTATTAGTATGGTTTTCCTAATAATTCTTTAGGTGAGTGTAGATTGTGGCATATAAGGCAGTATTACGTGCAAAGCACAGTTTCTGGCACTAGAAAAGGAGGTATAGTGGCTGGATATGTGGCAATTAAATGACACTTGCAGGCACTTGTGGATATTAGTTTCTACTGTGTTATACAGGACCAGCCCACTTGTACCAAAAGGGGAGGAACAAGGAGGTTAACCCTGTGCCTGCAGACCATTGCCAATCACACCTCTTCATAACAGAACAATACATAATAAAACATTTAGAGGTCTCGCATACTGCATAAACACTCCCTAGTAGTGGCTGCAGGCAGTTAGTATTTTATTATTTAAAGGCTATTCCTGCCTGCACATTTATGGCATGTTAATAGGATATGCCATAAATGTCTTTTAGGGGCAGAGTCCCCCTCTGGGACCGGCTTCATTCTCAAGAACGGGACCCTGATATGAGTCGAGAGTATGTTGCGCATTCACGGTTATGGGACCTGACACCTGAAGCTCCTACCGATCTGTTGTTTCGAACAGCCACCGGCAACTGAAACTACACAGTGGAAGGACGACTCCATCCGCTATGCAGTTTGAGGTTCTGGAATACTGCAGCTCAATACCCGAATTCAGCAAATGGACAGAACCGTGTGCTTCCAGTTTCATCCACTGTATAGTTTCAAGTTCCCTTCACTATATAGTTTCTGGAGCCGATGGTTGCCTGAAACAGCTGATTGATGGATGTGCTGGTTTCGGGCCCCCACTGATATGATATTGATCATCTCTGCCATCCATAGGCCATCAATATCTAAATCCTGGAAAACTCCTTTAAAACTAATGTTTTTAAAAATTTAGTGACTCTCATGCCACCTCAAATTAAATAAAATGACACGTGCTCGGATCAGTTATAATCAGGGAGAGCAGAGCGTAAGAAGGGAAAAACAGTGTAGGGAGCGAAATTCGCAGTTATTATTCTAAGAAAGCTTCTCAAAGACCCAAAATTCCTTTTGAGGACTACTGTGTGTGTGTGTGTGTTTTAGAGCAGCAATATATTTTTACCTGCGCTAAATTGATCAGTCTCAGGGACATCAGTGCTGAGGAAGGGACAGATATTGCAGGGAGAGAAATTTGCTCTTTTTACTACCAAAAGCTTTTCAAAGACCCCAAAGTCCTTTTAAGGACTACTGTGTGTGTGTTTGACAGCAGCAAGATATTTTTATTTAATACCTTTTAGTGACATATACTGTACGTCATCCGCAGACTGTCTTTTTGCGTAAATTTAAATAATCAGCGCCACATTTATTGTCTATAGTGTATACAGTACTCCATCCGAAAACTGTTTCTTTAGCGTAAATTCCAATAATCTGGGCCTAATCTAGTGTGCATAGTGTGTGGCTTTCTGTGACATATACAGTACGCCATCTGAAAACTAGTTCTTTAGCGTAAATTTAAATAATCAGGGGCCAGCCCTTATCTACTGTCTCTGCAGTGTGTGCGTGTAATACACATCCGTGACATATACAGTACTCCGTCTGAAAACTGTTTCTTTAGGGCAAATTTAACTAATCTGGGCCTAATATAGTGTCCATATTCTGTGGGTTTCTGTGACATATACTGTCCTGCATCAGAAAACGGTGTCTTTAGCCGACTGTAAAACAATCTGCGCCATATCTAGTGACAAAACCATTAATATGAAGAAGGCGAGCACTAAGGGACGGGGAAGTGTGCGGGATGCTGATGGTGCACGCAGAGGCCGTGGCCCTGGGCGCAATAAAACTGTGCCTGCTGCCATGCACCAGAAAAAAAAAACAAAAAAAAACATCCACAGCTTTATGTATAACTTAGCTGGGCGGCGCAGGACAATACTGTCCAAGTCGGACCAGTGAGAAAAGTTGGTTGGTTAGATTCATAGTGCTTCCAGTCAATTAAGCACCACCCTCTCTTCCACCAAGTCCAGTCTCTGTAGCCAAGAGTCTGGTCAACTGAATCCTCACTCTGATCATCCTTCCTCCTACCATGGAGAGGCTTGCCAAATGAGTGATCCCATACTCGGAAATTCCGAGGAGCTTTTTCCAGCACCACTATTACATTTGGCCCTCACGCCCAACACGCTTGAAGAGGGACTCGAGATATTGTGCCCTGATTCCCAACCTCTTGAGCCTTCACAGTCTCCAAAAAATGACGGTGGTGAACGGCAATCATTTGTTCACTGGGTGGATGATGATGAGACACAGTTGTCAATCACTGAGGTTGTGGTTAGGTCAAGTCAGGAGGATGAGCAGAGTGAGGAAGTGAAGGAGAAGCTGGTTGACGATGAGGTCACTGACCCAACATGGGAAGGTGAAAAGCCGAGCATGGACAGCAGTACAGAGGGGGAGGGATCCGCAGCACCGCAACAGGCTGGAAGAGGCAAACAGGCCCGCAACCGTTACACCGAGCACCCCTATGCGTAAATCTACCTTGCCATGGGGTAGGTGTTCTGCAGTATGGCACTTTTTTGAGATAAGTGCAGACGACAAAAGAGTGGTAGTTTGCAACCTGTGCCGTACCAAAATGAGCCGGGGCGTAAAACACTAGCAACCTCACCACCAGCATGATCAGCCACATGGCATACAAGCACCCTAATAAGTGGGCCGAACACCTGAGTCCACAACCAGTATCTGCGGGACAGTGCCTCCTCTTCCACTGTGTTACGCACTGCTGGCCAATCCCCTGTTGAAGGCGCAGGCCCGGATGCCCCTCGCCCTGCACCTGGACCTTTGCATGAACCATCAGCAACAACATCCACTTCCCTGTCCCAGCTCAGCGTCCAAATGTCCATAACACAGTCATTTGAATGCAAGCGCAAATACCCACCCACCCACAGGCTATAGCACTAAATGCGCAACTTTCAAAATTACTGGCCCTTGAAATGTTTCCATTTAGGCTTGTGGACACTGAGGCCTTCCGCAGCCTGATGTCGGCGGTCATCCCTCAGTACACAGTCCCCCACTATTTTGCACAGTGTGCCGTGCCCGTCTTACACCAGCATGTGTCCCAGAACTTCACCCATGCCCTGACTAATGCAGTTACTGGGAAGGTCCACTTAACCACGGACACATGGACAAGTGCTGGTGGCCAGGGATGCTACATTTCCCTGACGGCACACTGGGTGAATGTTGTGGAAGCCGGGGGGAGTGAGTCGTACCCTGGGATGGCACAGATGCTACCCATGCCCATGATTGCGGGCCGTACGTCCATAAGGGTCTCCGCCAGCAGCTATGTTACTGGCTCCAACCCCCACATCTCCTCCTCCGCAGCCTCCTCCTCCACTTCCACCTCCAGCAGCAGTCAGCCATCAGTGGCTAGCTGGAAGCACTGTAGCACTGCTGTGTGTAAGCGTCAACAGACCATGCTGAAGTTGATCTGCTTAGGGGGACAAACAGCACATCGCCGCAGAGCTGTGGCAGGGTATAAGGGACCAGACCGAGCTGTGGCTCTCACCACTCAACCTACAACCAGGCATGGTTGTGTCTGACAATGGCCGTAAATTGGTGGTGGCTTTGGAGCTCGGCAACCTGACACACATCCCATGCCTAGCCCACGTCTTAAACCTAATGGTTCAGCGGTTTATCAAAACCTACCCCAATTTTCCAGAGATACTAGTTAAGGCATGCCGCGTGTGTGCCCATTTCCGCAAGTCGTCCACAGCTTCAGCCGGTCTGTCAACGCTGCAGCAGCGCTGGAACTCTACGTTCCACATGTTGGCCAGGCTTTGTGAGCAGCAGAGGGCATTTGTGGAATACCATCTGCGACATTGTCGTCGCCTTTCGAGTCAACTGCCACTATTCACAGGCGAGGAGTGGGCATTGATGTCAGACCTCTGTGGTGAGGTTTTAAAAAACTTTGATGAATCCACACAGATGGTTAGTGGCAATAATGCTATTATCAGCGTAACCATCCCACTACTGTGTCTACTTAAACGATCGCTGCTCACAATTAAGGACGACGCTCTGAATGTGGCAGACAAGGAAATAGGGGAGGACATTACACAGGGTGATAGCCAGACCACCCACAGTTCGTCTTCTCAGAGCAAATTGGACCATGAAGTGGTGGAGGAGGAGCTGGAGACGCATTTTAGATAACACGGATTACTGGGTGTTCACCCTTCTCGACCCCCGCTACAAAGAGTACTTCTCATCTCTAATTCCTGTGGTGGAGAGGACGAGTAAAACTGTGCAATACGAGAAGGTTATTGTTGAGAGATTGCTGCAAAATTTTCCATCTGATAATGCGGCTGGCTTCTTAGGCAACCGAGGAAGGGAGACAAGGGGAACAAACAGCAGCTCCAACAAAGGTAGGGCAACACTCTCCAAGACATGGGACACTTTCATGACACCCCGCCAGCAACCTCACCCTGAAGTGCGGCCCAGTGGTACAAGGAGGGAAACGTTTTGGAAGATGGTGAAGGAATTCATAGAAGACCGTGTCAGCGTCCTAAATGATCCCTCAGTGCCTTACAACTACTGGATGTCCAAGCTGGACACGTGGCATGAACTTGCACGCTATGCCTTGGAGGTGATGGCCTGCCCTGCTGCCAGCGTTTTGTCTGAGCGTGTATTTAGTGCTGCTGGTGGCATTATAACAGATAAGCGTATCCGCTTGTCAACTGGCAATGCTGACAGGTTGACTCAGATAAAAATGAACAAGGCCTGGATTGCCCGTGACTTCTCAACTCCACCAGAGGAGAGCTGAGGATGAACATAAAGGCAATTTCAATCTATCATTTATAATGTACTCAATCTAATGTAGTGTATTCCCATGCACCTTTTCCACCACAAAAAAAAGAGTATATGGTTGAATATTGTTTTCTCCTCCTCCTCATCCCGATTGTATATATTCCCTCCACTCTAATTTTTTTATAGGGTCAGCTCAACTGCAGGCCCTCAACTCAAATTTTTTTTAAGGGTCAGCTCAACTGCAGGCCCTCAAGTCAAATTGTTTTATAGGGGCAGCTGAACAGCATGCACTCGCATATAATGTTTTAGAGCGTCAGCTGTACAGCATGCACCTGCATATAATGTTTTAGAGCATCAGCTCACCTGAAGGCACTCGCAAATAATGTTTTATAGCATCAGCTGAACAACATGCACTTCAAAATAATGTTTTAGAGCGTCAACTGTGCATGCACTCACATATAATGTTTTAGAGCGTCATTTGAACAGCATGCACTTGCATATAATGTTTTAGAGCATCAGCTCACCTGCAGGCACTCACATATAATGTTTTAGAGCATCAGCTCACCAGCAGGCCCTCACCCCTAATGTTTTAGAGGGTCAGCTCAGCAGCAGGCCCTCGCATATAATGTTTTGCAGGGTCAGCTCAACTGCAGGCCCTCGCATATAATGTTTTACAGGGTCAGCTCACCTGCAGGCTCTCACCTACAATTTTTTACAGGATCAGCTCACCTTCTGATGACGACAGCAAAGTCTTGCCTGTTGGTACTCTGGCAAACATGGCTGACTTTGTGTTAGGCTGCCTTTCCTACGACCCGCGCGTTATACGCATTTTAGACAACACAGATTACTGGTTGTTCACCCTTCTCGACCCCCGCTACAAAGATAACTTCTCATCTCTCATTCTTCTGGTGGAGAGGACAAGCAAAACGGTGCTATACCAGAAGGTCCTTGTTGAAAAATTGCTCCAAAGTTGATAGGGCAGACATCCCAATGGATTATCGCCGTCACGGGGACGTGCGATCGCCTAGAAGTTATATAGAGTCAACAAAGCGTCAGCATGCCCTGAACTACAAGTCCAGTCTCAGTAGCCAAAAGTCTAGTCAACACAATCCTCACCATGATGACACACTGGGTGAACGTTTTGGAGGCCGGGAGCAAGTTGGCTGCTGGCACCAGACTTGCCCTCCAATAGATCCTTGTTAACGGTAAGTGTACTAATTCCAATAACAGGGCCGCTTAGGAGTGCTGTGCTGTATTATTATTCATCGTTACTAACTCCCCCAGTGGGGAGTAGGTAATTGCCACTCACCTGCTGCCTTCCTTGGATTCTTCTGCTTTAATTCCTTGACCCACCCTCTCTGGGTGGTTCACAATTAGTAAAAAAAAGGGGCAAGGCAACAACAGCCAATCAGATTTCAGCCATTGACCTCCCTTGGATGTGGTATCCCTTTCTCATGCTCTCTCTCCAGCATCGAACCCTGATTCCCCGTTACCCATGATCACCATGGTAGACGCAGAAAAGAACATAACATCGAAAGTTGATAGGGCAGACATCCAAATGGATCGTCGCCGTCATGTGGACGTGCAATCGCCCAGAGGTTATCTAGAGTCACCAATGCGGCAGCAGGCCCTCGCCCCTAAGGATTTAGATGGTCAGATCAGCAGGCCCTTGCTCCAAATGTTTTTGAGAGTCTCCAGCAGGCCATCAATTATAATTTTTCTAGGGTATGATGGCCTTCTTTATGTGTAACAAAGGGTGTTTTGGAATGCCAGTTCCTTGTAATTTTTGGCAGCCCTTTCACTTGCATAGGCTTTATGAGTGTAGGAGACCCACTACCTGAACAATTGTACCACAATGTGAGTGAGGCCCTCCTTTATGTGATATACAGGCTGTTTCGGAGTACCTCGTGCTTGTAATTTTTTGCAGCACTTGCACTTTATATACAATTGAATATACAGGAAAGAATGTTTCCTAACAATTTTTCCTGTAAAATAGATTTTTTGGGGGGTTTTGTGCGTATTTTTGTCAGTCTGTAAAAGTGGCGTACAACTCGGACAACATGGTTCCTAGCAGCGACCTGGGAGTCCATGATGCATCCAGACATCGTCCCCATGCTGTTCCCGCTCCATTTTGGTGGTGTTTCTGTCACTTTCTGACCTTTTCCAATGGATCCGGCACCCACCCCCCTCTTCAGAGCAGGGGGGGGCCTGGCTGTCTCCCATTGACTTCCATTATACTCGGGTGCTCGGCCGAGCACACGAATATAGCAATGTGTTTGGGCCGAACACCCGAATACTTTGGTGCTCGATCATCACTACTCTCTTCTTCTTCTCCTACTCAGTTTCTCTACCTCTCTCTATCATCCAGATTTCAAGCTTTTTATCAGCAGTACCATTGTGATAACTAAATGGTTCCGTTAACAGAAGAGGTGTGCCCTCCTAAACTGCAGGGCCCTAACATAGCTGGCTGTCTGCTATTCTGGTTTCTGCTATGCTGTTTTGGGCATAGTAGATAGGTTCACCATTTAACTGGATAGTATGATGGCTGTTGATTTAAAAAAAATTATAATATGCGTGTAGGACATGGAGAATATAGACCATATACCACAGCTGTAAGTGTAAATAGATGGCTATCACAGCTCCTTTACCTAAAATATGTAATTTTTTTTTATATTATAAACTGCAGGCATTCCTGTCATCTACTACTAGATTAAAGTTTTAAAGTCTTGAGTTGCTTACTAATAAATGGCAGTGGGCATATCATACAGCCTCGATGCACCTTCCACAATTGAAACAGATTATTCTGGCTCTGGAGTGCAATGACATAACTAGTGGGTCAGGGTGTTGAACATAATACAAGCCTACTGGATGCTACTTTGCACAACTTTGGCTGACAACAATGTCACCTAGAACTGTTCCTTTAGGTGTTTCTTCTGAAATTGCAAAACATGTGACCAAAGTAAGACATTTGCTGGTGAAAGGTTGGTATGCATGCTCAAAAAATTAAGAGTAAAGAAAAATAAACATTTTCTACCTAAAGAGGTTATTCTAAAAATGTTAAACATTTTTTAACTCATACATCTGGAGGACTTTCTTCCTTTTCCATGGGTGGGCAGCAGATCACACAAGACAATCAAGCACCTGCATCTCCCAGGAATCTTTGCGAATAGTTCTTGCTAATCCCTTGTTCCTCTGCATATAAAATAGCGTCTGAGATACATGTATTATGTAGTGACCCCATAACTTCATTCTCCGCTGCCTAGAGAGATTGATAGTTATATACACCTATAAATTTAGAAGTAGGGATGGATAAATGAATGAATGATTGAAGGGTGTCTGGAGTATGAACCTCTTCAAATGCTTCTCTGAGATCACTACACCAGTATTGAGGGGTAGGAAGGAAACAGGGAAGCCAATGAGCAATTGTGTATGAGCAGGGTCAAAAAGTTGCAAATGGCTTATGGATCAAGATTTTATGTTTTTCCCTGGTTGCATGAATGTCTTATTAACTGTAATAATGTTAATATAAAGTCATGGTAATACAAAATAAAGACACCATAGTGTTTGTAAAGGTGACCATACACAGTAGGGCTTGTTCACATCAGTGCTATTTAGTGTTGGGCAAACATGCTCGGCCAAACACTAGTTAGGCTCGGACAACGCGATGCTCGGCACATCGCGGTATTCAGCCGAATATTGCGTGTGCTTGAGCGCGATGCTCGAGTCTCCTCCCCACACGTTTGTTGTCTGCTATGCAGCCAATAAACGTGCAGGTGAGTACTGCCCTTCACTGTAATGCCGTAGCCATGTTGGTTACTGGCATTACAGTGATTAGCTGGCCGAAACACGTCATTGGGTGCTACATAGCACCCGATGACACATGTTCGGCTCAGTGTTAGTCAGGGAGAGCTGGAGAGCAGAAGGGAGAAATAGTGTAGGGATTGAAATATCAATATTTTTGTTTTTATACTTGTTATAGACCCAAAAGTCCTATTAAGGACTATTGTGTGTGGCAGCAATATATATTTTTAGCGCAACCTGCGCTAAATTGCTAAAACTTGTTAGAGACCCAAAAGTCCTTTTAAGGACTATAATTGCATCTGACAGCAATATATATTTTTTGCGCAACCTGTGCTAAATAGCTTGCAATTGTTTGGCCGCTGCAGACAGGGACATTATCTGAGCTACATCTCCTGTCTAACATGTGCGCAGCCTAAAAATATCTGTGACATCCAGTGTACTTTTTCCATAGACGGTTACATTACCAGCCCTACATCTCCTGTATAACGTTTGCGTATCCGAAATATCAGTGAAATTCAGTGTAATTTTTTTGGCCGCTGGTGACGGCGACATTACCTGCGCTACATCTTCTGTGTAACATGTGCACAGCCTAAAAATATCTGTGACATCCAGTGTACTTTTCTGTAGACGGTGTCCGCTGCGGACAGTTACATTACCTGCGCTACATCTCCTGTATAACGTTTGCGTATCAGAAATATAAGTGACATTCAGTCTCATTTTTTTTAGGCTGGTGGCAGTGACATTACTTGCGCTATACCTCCTGTATAACGTTTGCCCATCCTAAATTATTAGCCGCAGTTGACAGCGACATTGCTTGCGCTATACCTCCTGTATAACGTGTGCACATTCTAAAATTATCTGTGACATTCAGTGTAGTTTTTTATTAGGCGGTGGTGACAGCGACATTACTTGTGCTATACCTCCTATTTAACGTGTACGCATCCTAAAAATATCTGTTACATTCTGTGTACATTATTTTCGCTTACACTTACAAAACCTGCGCTACTGTACGTGTGACATACTTGCAAGCATATATACCATTTAATATGTGCAAGGAGAGCAGTAAGGGATGGGGAAGTGGCCGTTCTGCTGATGGTGCACGCATAGGCCATGGCCCTGGGCGCGGTGAAACTCTGCCTGCTGCTAGAGAACAAGAAACACACTCATCCACGATACTTAGCTTCATGTCCCAGTTTGCAGGGCAACTCAGGACACCACTCTTGAAGTCACACCAGTGCGACCAGGTGTTCGGTTGGATTGCAGCAGATAATGCTTCCAGTCGGTTAAGCACCACCCTGTCTTCCACAAAGTCCAGTCTCAGTAGCTAAGAGTCTGGTCAACAGAATACTCACCCTGATACTCCTTTCACCCACCATAGAGAGTCTTGGCAAAAAAGTGATCCCACACTCGGATGTTCTGAGGATCTGTTTTTATCGCCATTCCTTAATTTGGGCCTCTCGCCAAGCCCGCTTGAAGAGGGACATGAGGAAATATTGTGCCCTGATTCCCAAACTCTTGAGCATCCACAGTCAGAAGAAGATGGCGGTGGGGAAAGGCAATTAGTGTTTCACGAGGTGGATGATGGGAATGAGACACAGTTGCCAATAAGTCAACTGCATTTAGTGTCTCAAGAGGTTCATAATTAGGATGAGACACAGTTGTCAATAACTGAGGTTGTTGTTAGGTCAACAAGTCAGGAGCATGACCAGAGTAAGGAAGTCAAAGAGGAGGTGCTGGACGATGAAGTCACTGACCCACCCTGGGAAGGTGGCAAGTCGACCGAGGACAGCAATACAGAGGGGGGAAAAACCTCAGCACTGCAACAGGCTAGTAGAGGCAGTGGGGAGGGGGCAAAAGGGAGAGGGCGGGCCACATCAAACAGGCCCGCAACTGTTCCCCGGCACACCCCCTTGCCGCAATCTCCCTTGCCAAGGGGTAGGTGTTCCGCAGTCTGGCGCTTTTTTGAGGAAAGTGCGGACGATAAAAGAATTGTCATTTGCAACATGTGCCGTACCAAAATGAGCAGGGGCGTTAACGCTAGCAATCTCACCAGCACCAGAATGATCCGCCACATTGCATCAAAGCACCCTAATGGGTGGGCCGAACGCCTGGGTCCACCCACCCACAGACCATAGCAGTAAATGCGCACCTTTTTAAGTTGCTGACCCTGGAAATGTTGCCATTTAGGCTTGTGGACACGAGGCTTTCCGCAGCCTGTTGGCTGCAGCCGTCCTTCGTTACTCAGTCCCCAGCCGCCACTATTTTTTAACGGTGTGCCGTCCCCGCCTTACACCAGCATGTGTCCTATAAATTCACTTGTGCCCTGACCAACACAGTTATTGGGAAGGTCCACTTAACGACTAACACATGGACAAGAGCTTTTGACCAGGGACGCTACCTTCGCCTCCTCCACTTCCACCTCTCAATTATCATCTTGCGGCACCAGTCAGACATCAGTCAGTAGATGGAATCAGTGTAGCACTGCAGTGGGGAAGCGGCATTAGGCTGTGCTTAAACTGATTTGCTTAGGTGACAAACAGCACACCGCCGAAGAGCTGTGGTAGGGGATAAGGGACCAGACAGAGTGGCTCTCACCATTCAACCTAGAACCAAGCATGTTTGTGTCTGATAATGGCCGTAACTTGGTGGCGGCTTTGGAGTTCGGCAAGTTCACACACATACCATGCCTTGCTCACGTGTTCAACCTAGTGGTTCAGCAGTTTCTCAAAATCTACCCCAATTTGCCCGAGCTACTGGTGAAGGTGCGCCGCGTGTGCCCATTTCCGCAAGTCATCGACAACTTCCACTGGTCTGGCAACGCTGCAGCAGTGCTTGCAATTGCCAGCTCACCGACTTTTGTGCGACGTGAGCATGCACTGGAACTCCACATTCCACATGTTGGCCAGGCTTTGTGAGCAGCAGAGGGCAGTAGTGGAATACCAGCTGCAACATGGTCGTGGTCTTTCCAGTCAGCTTCCGCTCTTCACAAGTGACGAGTGGGCATTGATGTCTGACCTCTGTGAGGTTTTACGCATTTTTGAGGAATTAACACAGATGGTGAGCGGCGATAAAGCTATTAGCAGCGTAACCATCCCACTTCTGTGTCTACTCAAACGCTCGCTGCTCACAGTTAAGGCGGACGCTTTGCATGTGGAAGAGGTAGAAATGGGGGAAGACAGTACACAGGGTGATAGCCAGACCAACCTCAGTTCGTCTTCTCAGTGCTAATTGGATGAGGAGGAGGAGCAGGAGACAGTTGCATCCGCCACAGAGCGTAGTACCCATGGAAGTTTTATTCCATCTCTTATGCGTAGATGGGTAGACGAGGAGGAAGAGGATGAGGAGATTGAGAGTCATCCTTCTGATAAGGACAGCAAAGTCTTGTCTGTTGGGTCTATGGCACACTTGGGTGACTTTATGTTAGGCTGCCTTTCCCGTGACCCTTGTGTTTCTACACATTTTGGCCAACACTGATTACTTGTTGTTAACCCTTCTCGACCCCTGCTACAAAGATAACTCCTCATCTCTCATTCCTGTGGTGGAGAGGAGGAGCAAAACGGTGCAAGGTCCGTGTGAAAAAATGGCTACAAAAAATTCCAGCTGACAATGCTGGCTGCAGAGTACATAGTTCCTTGGACAACCGAGGAGGGGAGGTGAGGGGAACACACAGCAGTTCCAACAGAGGCAGGGCAAAACTCTCCACAAGGCCTGGGACATTTTTATGACACCCCGCCAGCACCCTCAACCTGATGCGCGGCCTAGTGTTACAAGGAGGGAAAAATGTGGGAAGATCGTGAAGGAGTATGTAGCAGACCGTGTCAGCGTCCTCAGTGATCCCTGTGTGCCTTACAACTATTGGGTGTCCAAGTTGGACACGTGTCATGAACTGGCGCTCTACGCCTTGGAGGTGCTGGCCTGTCCCTCCACCAGCGTTTTGTCAGAGTGGGTATTTAGTGCTGCTGGGAGCATAATAACTGTTAAGCGCATCCGCTGAAAATGCTGACCGGTTGACTCTTATAAAAATAAACAAGGCCTGGATTGCCCCTGACTTCTCTACTCCACCAGAGGAAAGTGGCTGAACATAAAGGTACTCTAAAAGTGGCTTTTATGGTGTATTGAATACACTATATTCCCATGCACCCCTTCTACCACTAAAAAGGGTATATGTTTTAATTTCCCTTTTCTCATCCTTCTCCCTCATATCAACCTTATTAGGCTGCCCTCGCTCCTAATGTTTTAGAGGATCAGCTCAGCAACAGGCCCCCGCCCATAATGTTTTAGAGGTTCACCAGCAGGCCCTCACCCATAATGTTTTTGAGGGTCACCAGCAGGCCCTCACCCATAATATTTTTGAAGGTCACCAGCAGGCCCTCAACCATAATTTTTTAGATGGTCAGCTCAGCAGCAGACCCTCACTCCTAAATTTTTAGATGGTCAGCTCGGCAGCAGACCTTCACCTCTAATGTTTTAGATGGTCAGATCAGCAGCAGGCCCTCGCCCCTAATGTTTTAGAGGATAACCAGCAGGCCCTTGCTCCTAATGTTTTTGACGGTCACCAGCAGGCGATCAATAATTATATTTCAAGGGTGTGTATGATACCCTCCTTTATGTGTAATAAAGGGTGTATTGGAGTGCCGGTTCCTTGTAATTTTTGCCAGCTCTTTCACTTAGTGCATAGACTTTATGAGTGTAAGAGTCCCACTACGTGAAGCACAATGTGAATGAGGCCCTCCTTTATGTGATATACAGGTTGTATCGGAGTGCCTCTTCCTTGTAATTTTTGGCAGCACTTGCACTATATATACAAGTAAATATACAGGAAAGAATGTTTCCTAACAATTTTTCCTCTAAAATCGATTTTATCTTCGGTTTTGTGCGTATTATTGTTAGTCTGTAAAAGTGGTGTACTACTCGGATAACAACGTTCCGAGCAGCGACCTGGGAGTCCAAGATGCATCCAGACATCATCCCCATGCTGTTCCCGAACCATTTCAGTGGTGTTTCCATCAATTTCTGACCTTTTCCTATGAACCAGACACCCTCCCCTCTTTAGAGCAGGGGGTGCCTGGTTTAATGCTCGGATTCTCCCATTGACTTCCATTGTGCTCGGGCCATCCCGAGGTGTTCTACTCGAGCACCCGAGCACTTTGGTGCTCGATAGTCTTGATCGAGCACCATAGTGCTCAGGTGCTCGGGCCAAACACATCGGGATACTCAATGAGAAGTCAGTAGGAGAACCCAAGCATTAAACCAGGCATCCCCTGCTCTGAAGAGGGGAGGGTGACTGGTTCATAGGAAAAGGTCAGAAATTGATGGAAACACCACCAAAATGGCTCGGGAAAAGCATGGGGAGGATGTCTGGAATTTAGGAGCAGCCACAGGCAGCAAAGGGCCCCTGTGCAAAGTATGTACCTGGGCCCCCCCTCAAACCAAACATACAAATATAAACTTATACGTGCAAATAAAAACATCTTGTGAATATGTTCACAATATGTATACATATTCTTTTCATACTGAGTCACACCTCTAACTCTGCCCAAAGCATAACTATACACACCCAGTACCCTTAATGCCCCCACATAGTAATTATTCCCCCTTTGTTCCAGTACATAGTAGTTATGTACAGATATGTGCCCCCTCACAGTAGTAATGGTCAGATATGTGCCCCCTTCACAGGAAGTTAAAAAAATATACTCACCTAGTTCCTCATGATCACAGTTCAGCCGCTGGTGCTCCACAGCAGTAGCAGGATATAGTGTCACACATTGCTCTGCTGGTCTGTGTAGGAGGAGGAGCACAGCAGATTCCAGTCCGCACCAATCCTCCTCCTACACAGACCAGCAGTGTGATGTGTGACACTACATCCTGCTACGGCTGTGGAGCCAGGTCTATATTTAGATTTGATGCTGCCCTAGGCACTTTAGTGCCAGCTTTCTCCCCCCCCCCAATGAAGTCCATAGCTGATGGTAAAATGCTCCCTAGGCCTTCAGCTATTCCTCAGGACTTCCTCATACACTTGGACAATTAAAGGACTGACCTGTTACGTGTGCGCTTGGCAGCTGAAGGAATCTTTGTTGGTCCCATGTTCTTGTGTGCCTGCATTACTGAGAAAAATGATGTTTTATTATATACAAACGGGGGCGTTACCATTACACATAGAGGCTCCGCTCTCTCTATAACTGCCGCGCCCTCTGCACTTTAACATGGCCCAGTGGGAGCGGCAGTTGCGGAGACAGCAGAGCCTCTAGATGTAATGGTAACGCCCCCGTTGCTCCTAGAGGATCATTTGCATATATTCAAATATTCATTTTTTTACTCAATAATGCAGGCTAAGGCAGCGCTGAAGCATGTCCATTAATGCCAGTGACATCACCGGGCTCACTGCCAAGCGGAAGCCACCCCCAAATAGTATCCCCAGTGGTAATAAGGCTCTCTACAGTGCCCTCAGTACTAATAAGGCCTTCCTATAGGGCACCTCTTATAATTTATAAGGCACTTCTATAGAGCCCTCAGTAGTAGTAACGCCCTCCACCACTGCCCACAGTATTTATAATGTTCCCTGCAGTGCCCCCTGTAAATATAATACCTCCTGCTGTACCCCCTGGAGTTATAATAATCTCTGTAGTGCCCCCATAAATTATTATGCCCGTCCTCTCCCTCCAGTCTTCTATACCATGCAGTCCCATGTAAATAACACCAGTAGTCTCCCACCAGTCTTCTATATGATACAGTCCCATGTAAATAACCTATCTTCCTTACAGTCTTTTATACCATGCAGTCCCATGTAAATAACTTAACTCCTCTTCCTTCAGTCCCTTTAGTCTTCTATACCATTCAGTCCCATGTAAATAACACCAGTCCTCTCCCTACAGTCCCATGTAAATAACTTCTCTTCTTTACAGTTCTCTATAACAAACAGTTCCATGTAAATAACGTAAATCCCCTCCTTCACCCCCCTCTAACACATAGTCCCATATAAATAACATCACTCCTTACCCTCTAGTCTTCTAAAATATCCAGTCCCATGTAAATAACACCAGTCATCTCCCTCCAATCTTCTATAACATACAGTCCCATGTAAAAAACATATATTTCTTATGGTCTTCTATAACATACAGTCCTATGTAACTGACACCCCTCCCCTCCGCCCCTCTATCATACAGTCCCAGTTAAATAACATATTTCCCTCCCACTTTGCAGGGAGGAGGTATAATGCGGAGCAGGGGCGGACATATCGCATGTGCAGCCAGTTCGGTTGCACAGGGGCCCAGAGCAGGAGGGGGCCCTTTCTTACTGGCTGCAGGGGGAGATAAGCTACTCCCAGGACCATCTTTAAAGCGGACAACTGCCCCGGGCCCAGTTGCTCCTGGGGGGCCCAAGCAGGGTCGTACGGGCCTGGTGGGGGCCTGCTGCACTCCCATGTAATGGGAGCACTCTGAACAGCACCAGCATTAACTACAGTGAAAATGCCGGGCCCAGTCAGAGCGCTCTTCAAACATGAGGTGGTGCAGAGGCAAGGAAGAGGAGGGGTGCACTCAGCCGGCCCGCCAGTTCTCGTCACTGCCGGGCTGTTCCCTGCTTCACTGATATTCAGAGCTCAGGCGCTCCCCCTGCTGGCCGCACATTGCGCTGCTGGCTGTAGGAGGAGCGCTGAATGTCTGGGAATCTGCCTTCAGCACAGCCAGCAGTGCGATGTGAGCGTGGGAGCTTGTCATCAGGGAAGAAGGTAAGTATTACGTTTTTTACCCCCCATAAAGCTGCAAAAAGGGGGCAACCATTAAAGTGAGGGGGCACAAAAGAGCATAACCACTGTGAGGGGCACATATCTGGGTATAACAACTACTGTGAGGGGGCACAGATATGTAGGCATAACTACTGTGAGGGGCACATACCTTGCATAACGACTGTGGGGGGCACATATCTGGGCATAACGACTGTGAGGGAGGCACATATATGGGCATAACAACTGTGAGGGAGGCACATATCTGGGCATAATGACTGTGACCTTGTTCTGGATCCAGTGGACATCAAGCCGACGCCAGCGACACCCTGGATGAGGTAGGACCAGATTTTATTAGGACTGGGTGAGTCTAGCCATGCATTGGGTCTAGGGCTCTTTCACACGAGCAGATGCCGTGCGGGTAATCTGCTGCGTGAAAGAGAGCCAAGCCCCGTTCCAGACAGCAGAGACACAGAGCAGTAACATGACTGATAATGCTCCGCGCCTCTCTGTGATCCTTTCACTACAAAATCACAGTGACACTGTAGGTTTTGTATTGCTTCAAGTAATGTTAGGACGGAATTGGTTATGTTGAGAACTTGGCTTGGAGGGGAGGGGGCCCAGGCACATTCTTTGCACAGGGGCTGACTGTGTCTGCCCTGATGGGGAGAACCACATCTCCCAGCATTTCTCTGGCACTTACATTCATTCCATGGCATCACAGGTCTCCACTGCTGAGCGCTGCCTCTTTCTGCACTGGTCACATGATGGTGACCTCATCACAGGTCCTACACTTCCACTGCTGAAAAGATCACATGACTATGATGTCACCGAAGGTCCTTCAGCTATTGAGTGTAGACACAAATGGGCTGCAGATTTGCAGTAAGTGCTAATCAGGCCCCACCCCCAAAACTCCGCCCCCTCCCAACCTCCACACCAAGGTGCCCAAGTTACCCTGTTGGCAGAGGTAGGGAATGAAAAATATGATAAGATAAAAAAAAATAAAAGCCTTTGCTGGCACTGGGAGGGTCCCCCCCCGAGGGTCCCCCCCCTCCCTTGCTGGGTCCCTGTGCAGCTGAACCAGCTGCACAGACGGTATGTCCGCCCCTGGTCTGGATGCATCTTGCACTCCTAGGTGGCTGCTGGGAACGATGTTGTCCAAGTAGTACACCACTTTTACAGACTGACGATAATATGCACAAAACCAAAGATAAGATCAATTTTAGAGAAAAAATTGTTAGGAAACATTCTTTCCTGTATATTTACTTGTATATAAAGTGCAAGTGCTGCCAAAAATTACAAGGAAGAGGCACTCCGATACAACCTGTATATCACATAAAGGAGGGCCTCATTCACAATGTTGTACAATTGTTCAGATAGTGGGACTCCTATACTCATAAAGCCTATGCACTAAGTGAAAGGGCTGCCAAAAAATACAAGGAATCGGCACTCCAATACACTCTTTGTTTCACATAAAGGAGGGCATCATACATAGCCTTGAAAAATTCTAAAACCTTGTGGGCGAGGGCCTGCTGCCGCTTTGGTGACTCTATCCATTCGGATGTCTGCCCTATCAAGTTTCGATGTTATTTTCAGCGCCAACCACGGTGACCACGGGTAAGGGGGAATCAGTGTTCGATTCCGGAGAGGGAGCCTGAGAAACAGCTAAGGCTACCACTTCCAAACAAGGCAGCATGCACGCAAATTACCTATTGGGTATAATTAGGTGAGGGCCTGCAGGTCAGCTGACCCTCTAAAATATTGTAGGTGAGGGCCTGCTGGTAAGCTGATCCTCTAAAAGATTGTAGGTGAGGGCCTGCTGGTGAGCTGACCCTCTAAAACATTATATGGGAGGGCTTGCAGGTGAGCTGACCATCTAAAAAAAATTTTTTTATATAATTTTTGATAATTTACTGTATATACTTTCTTTTATATAATTAAAATTGTTGAAGTGCAGATGTGGCCCTGGTAAGGTCACTGTCAAAAACAGACACTGTCTACGGAAAAGTACTCTGGATGTCACAGATACATTTTTGAAGTGCACACTTTACACAGGAGATGTGGCATGGATAATTTAACTGTCCGCAGCGGACACCGTCTACGAAAAAAGTACACTGGATGTCACTGATATTTTTTGGATGCCCCCACTTTACAAAGGAAATGTGGCGCGGATAATTTAACTGTCCGCAGCGGCTTATTAGACTATTTAGCGCAGGATGCGCAAAAAATATATATTGCTGCTGTCACACACAATAGTCCTTTAAAGGACTAGGTCTCTGAAAAGTTTTTCTAATAAAAATCTTCCAATAACACTCCCTACACTGTCTGTCCCTTCCTATGCTCAGCTCTCCCTGACTAAGACTGAGCAGAACTATATAGCCCTTAACGCGTTTCGGACAGCCATTCACTGTAATGCCACTAACCAACATGGTTACAGTATTACAGTGATGGCAGTACTTACCCGCATATTTATTGGCAGTGTAGCAGCCAAGAAACGTGCGGGGAGGAGACTCAAGCATTGCGCTCGAGCACATGTACCGAGTACCGCCATGTGCCGACCATCGAGATGCCCAAGCCGAATTTGTGTTCAGCTGAGCATGCTCGACCAACACTCGTGCTCGATCAACACTAGTGCTATTATTTTCTGTTCTTTTTCTTTATTATAGGAATAGAAGAACGGAAATAATGGAAGTGCCAGATTCGGAATACACACACGTGGACAAAATTGTTGGTACCCTTCCGTTAAAGAAAGAAAAACCCACAATAGTCACTGGAATAACTTGAAACTGACAAAAGTAATAATAAATAAAAATTTACTGAAAACCAACTAATGGAAATCAGACATTGCTTTTCAATTGTGGTTCAAAAGAATAGTTTATAAAACAAACTAATGAAACTGGCCTGAAAAAAAATTATGGTACCCATAACTTAGTATTTTGTTGCACAACCTTTTGAAGCAATAACTGCAATCAAAAGATTTCTGTAACTCTTAATGAGACTTCTGCCCCTGTCCACAGGTATGCTCCAGATGACTCAGGTTTGAAAGGTGCCTTCTCCAGAACGCATGTTTCATCAACCTCCACAGATGTTCAATTGAATTTGGATCAGGGCTCATAGAAGGCCACTTCAGAATAGTCCAATGCTTTGCTCTTAGCAACTCTTGGATGTTTTTAGCTGTGTTTTTTGGGTCATTGACATAGACATAGACATAACAAGACCAGGCTTTCTTACACTGGTCAGCACATTTCGCTCCAGTACACCTTGATAGTCTTGAGATTTTATTTTACCCTGCACATATTCAAGACACCATGTGCCAGATGCAGCAAAGCAACTCCAAAACATTACTGAGCCTCAATGTTTCACAGTAGGTACAACATTCTTTACTTTGTATGCTTAATTTTTTCATCAGTGAACACACAGCTGATGTGACTTTCCAAAAGAGCTCCAGCTTTGTCTCATCGGTCCAAAGGACATTCTCCAACATGGTTTGTGGCTTGTCAATATGCATTTTGGCAAATTTCAGTCTTGCTTTCAACAGTGGTTTCCTCCTCGGTCGTCTTCCATTAAAGGGGTTGGCCACTCTCTAAGTATTTGCTACTACTGTGTGGGAGGCAGGGGAAAAGTTAATTTCCTAATTCCTAATGTCATTAAGCAGATCTGCCTGTTTTTTCTATAATCTGAAGCCAAGCCCCTGAGCCCGCTCTGCCCTGCAGCCGAATCTGTCCATAGCTGCACGCGACATGAAGGAGCTCCACAACAAGCTCTTCCATGCCAAATGATCTGTACAGTCTATCTGCACCTGCGCTCTTCTCCCTTACCTGTAAGAGCAGAGCATGTACAGTCTGCTCCCATCACTGGTGCCCTCCCAGTGTGAAAGAAATCAGCAGCTAGTGGAGGAGGATGTACTTCCCTGAAGTTCCCTGTAGAGATGTCGCGAACATAAAATTTTCCGTTCGCGAACGGCGAACGCGAATTTCCGTAAATGTTCGCGAACGGGTGAACCGCCATAGACTTCAAAAGGCAGGCGAATGTTAAAACCCACAGGGACTCTTTCTGGCCACAATAGTGATGGAAAAGTTGTTTGAAGGGGACTAACACCTGGACTGTGGCATGCCGGAGGGGGATCCATGGCAAAACTCCCATGGAAAATTATGTAGTTGACGCAAAGTGTGGTAAGTTGAATTCGCAATGCGATTAATATAACCTGCATTAATCGCATTGCGAATTCAACTTAGAGCTAAGTTCCTAATGGTTGTATTGCTAGAATTGACGAATATAACGAATATAGCACTATATTCTCAATCTTCGTTATATTCTAGCAATACAACTATTAGGAACCCAGATCTAAGTTGAATTCGCAATGCGATTAATATAACCTGTATTAATCTCATTGCCATTACAACTTAGTCAAATTTGTGACACTGCAGCTTCAGAATGAATCTAAGATGGATGCTGTCTTTGCTTTTTGATAGGAGGTGGGAGGGTCTGGGAGGGAGGGTATGCTGATTGGCTGGAATGTGTCTGCTAACTGTGAGGTACAGGGTCAAAGTTTGCTCAATGATGATGTATAGGGGTGGACCGAACATCGCATATGTTTGCCCGCCGCGGCGAACGCGAACAAGCTATGTTTGCCGGGAACTGTTCGCCGGCGAATAGTTCGGGACATCTCTAGTTCCCTGCCATAACACCCTCCTGAGCCCCTGCATACAAAGATTGAGAGATTTGAGAGATTTGAAAGATTGGGCGAGGCTAACGAAAAGCGGGTGGAGCTTAGATTTTACCAACTATATATATATATATATACATGTGTGTTATATATTTAAAGTATATACAATCAGGCCCATAAATATTGGGATATCATATCGGCACAATTCAAACATTTTTGGCTATATACACCACCTCAATGGATTTGAAATGAAACAAACAATATGTGCTTTACCTGCAGACTGCCAGCTTTAATTTGAGGGTATTTATATCCAAGTCAGGTGAACGGTGTAGGAATTACAACAGTTTGCATCTGTGCCTCCCACTTGTTAAGGAACCAAAAGTAATGGGACAGAATAATAATAATCATAAATAAAACTTTCACTTTTTAATACTCGGTTGTAAATCCTTTGCAGTCAATTACAGCCTGAAGTCTGGAATGCATAGACATCACCAGACGCTGGGTTTCATCCCTGGTGATGCTCTGCCAGGCCTCTACTGCAACTGTCTTCAGTTCCTGCTTGTTCTTGGGGCATTTTCCCTTCAGTTTTGTCTTCAGCAAGTGAAATGCATGCTCAATCGGATTCAGGTCAGGTGATTGACTTGGCCATTGCATAACATTCCACTTCTTTCCCTTAAAAAACATTTTAGTTGCTTTTGCAGAATGCTTTGTGTCATTGTCCATCTGCATTGTGAAGCGCCATCCAATGAGTTCTGAAGCATTTGGCTGAATATGAGCAGATAATATTGCCCGAAACACTCCAGAATTCATCCTGCTGCTTTTGTCAGCAGTCACATCATCAATAAATACAAGAGAACCAGTTCCATTGGCAGCCATACATGCCCACGCCATGACACTACCACCACCATGCTTCACTGATGAGGTGGTATGCTTAGGATCATGAGCAGTTCCTTTCCTTCTACATACTCTTCTCTTCCCATCACTCTGGTACAAGTTGATCTTGGTCTCATCTGTCATGTTGTTCCAGAACTGTGAAGGCTTTTTTAAATGTTGTTTGGCAAATGCTAATCTGGCCTTCCTGTTTTTGAGGCTTACCAATGGTTTACATCTTGTGGTGAACCCTCTGTATTCACTCTGGTGAAGTCTTCTTTTGATTGTTGACTTTGACACACATACACCTACCTCCTGGAGAGTGTTCTTGATCTGGCTAACTGTTGTGAAGGGTATTTTCTTCACCAGGGAAAGAATTCTTCGGTCATCCCCCACAGTTGTTTTCCGTGGTCTTCCGGGTCTTTTGGTGTTGTTGAGCTCACCAGTGCGTTCCTTCTTTTCAAGAATGTTCCAAGCAGTTGTTTTGGCCACGCCTAATGTTTTTGCTATCTCTCTGATGGGTTTGTTGTTTTTTTCAGCCTAATGATGGCTTGCTTTACTGCTAGTGACAGCTCTTTGGATCTCATCTTGAGAGTTGACAGCAACAGATTCCAAATGCAAATAGCACACTTGAAATGAACTCTGGACCTGTTATCTGCTCATTGTAATTGGGATAATGAGTGAATAACGCACACCTGGCCATTGAACAGCTGAGAAGCCAATATATACTGTATATATAACATTTAAATATGTTTAACCCTTTAACGCTCAGCGCCGTACATGTATCCGCTGCAGGGGTCCGACAGTCACTGATATCCGGACCCCTGCTGTATGCGCCGGCATCGGTGAAATTATCGATGTCGGCGCATTGACCCCTGCACGGCCGTGGTCAGCGCTAACCACGGAACGTGCTGGCTTCACTGGCTTCAGACATGTACGGGGTGGCCATTGGGTCCCCGCGCTGCTGTGACGGGGACCCAATGGCAGGGAAAGCAGCCGGATGCCTTTCTTAGGCATTGTGGCTGACTTACGTAACAGCCTGCGAGATCTAGCCCCCTGTATTACACTGGTAATACACTTACAGACAATGCATTACAATACAGAAGTATTGTCATGCATTGTAAAGGGGATCAGACCCCCAAAAGTTGAAGTTCCAGAGTGGGACAAAAAAGTTAAGTATAAAAAAAAAGTTAAAAAATAAAGTTTTACAAAAAATGAAAAGTTTCAAGTAAAAAAGAAAAAAGCATCCTTTTCCCAAAATAAAGTTAATTTTTTTGTGTAAATAATAGGAAAAAAAAGAAAAGTAGAGATATTATCGCCGCGTCTGTATCGTCCGGCTCTATAAAAATATCACATGACCTAACCCCTCAGGTGAACACCGTAAAAAAATAAAATGGTGCTAAAAAAAACATTTTTTTTGTCACCTTACATCACAAAAAAAAAAAAAACTATGGCTCTCAGACTATGGAGACACTTTTGTTTCAAAAATTATATTATTGTGTTAAATGTATTTTTTTTTAAAAGGTATACATATTAGGTATTGCCGCATCTGTAGCAACCTGCTGTATAAAAATATCACATGACCTAACCCCTCAGGTAAACACAGTGAAAAAGTAAAAAATAAGAACGGTGTAAAAAAAGATATTTTTTGTCACCTTACATCACAAAAAGTGTAATAGCAAGCGATCAAAAAGTCATACGCACCCCAAAAGCATATGATTCAAACTGTCATCTCATCCTGCAAAAAATGTGACCATACCTAAGACAATCGCCCAAAAAAAACAAAAAAAATATGGGCCAGATTTATCATTAGCTCAAGTCAAAATAATGCAGTGAAAAAGTAACAAATATTTGCGCAATCGCTAAAACTGCGCAACAATTTGTGACTTTCATTGGCTCTGCACTATGCTTGCCAGTTTTCTAAAAGTGGACGTGTTTTCTTCTGTAAATGAATCTTTAGACAGATTTACTATTGCTACAATTTAAAAAGTCGCAAAAAATTGTGCAATTTCACTCCAGTGAGGACCATGCTTATCTTAGGGTACTTTCACACTTGCGGCAGGACGGATCCGACAGGCTGTTCACCATGTCGGATCCGTCCTGCGGCTATTTCGCCGAGCCCGCGGACCGCCGCTCCGTCCCCATTGACTATAATGGGGACGGGGGCGGAGCTCCGGCGCAGCACGGCGGTGCACGGAGAAAGGCCGCCGGACTAAAATTACTGCATGTCAGGCTTTTTAGTCCGGCGGCTTTCTCCGTGCACCGCCGTGCTGCGCCGGAGCTCCGCCCCCGTCCCCATTATAGTCAATGGGGACGGAGCGGCGGTCCGCGGGCACGGCGAAATAGCCGCAGGACGGATCCGACATGGTGAACAGCATGTCGGATCCGTCCTGCCGCAAGTGTGAAACTAGCCTAATGCGACTTTTTAATAGAACATGCAACTTTTTCGTAAAGTCGTGTGACTTTTGTAAAGCCGCTTACTGAAGTATAAACTGCTACTGTCAAACCACATTTATCACAGTATTAAAGGACCATTAATAAATCTGACTAAACCAAAAGTGACATATGTAAAAGTGTAATGTAAGATGTAAGTGTAATGATAAATCTGGCCCTTATGTCTCTCAGAATATGGAGACACTAAAACATGATTTTTTTTAATTCAAAAATGCTGTTATTGTGTAAAACATAAATAAATAAAAAAGTATACATGTTGGGTATCATCGCGACCGTAAGAACCTGCTGTATAAAAATATCACATGGCCTAATCCCTCAGATGAACACCGTAAAAAAAGCCATTTTTTGTCACCTTACATCACAAAAAGTGTAATACCAAGCGATCAAAAAGTCATTGTCACGGATGATGTTGCAGAAAACTTGAAGACACAAATAAAGATCCGACTGACTTGATCCCAAACTTAGGAACACAAGGGTGAGCCCTATAATAGCCCTAGAGCTCTCCCTGACTGCTCAGCCCATGCAAAGATCTTTATGATAGATAATTGCATGCCCTCGTACCTAGACTGTGTGACACCTAAAAACCCTATAATAGTGAGGGGACACGACCACCGGCTCCCTACACTTAATATGGAGGGAGTCAGGGTCACCTAGGATCAAGCCAACAGGAAAACACAAATAAAGAAACAGACTTATCTGAGGAACCAGCAGTTGCAGCATCTAGCAGTGAGCACAATCCAGGAAGTTGTATAAACTGCAAAGTGATGCAGTATGGGAGGGGATATAAAGGGATGCAATCAGTGCAACTAGATGACAGCTGAGAGGGAAACGAGATGACAAAACGAAACCAAAACAAAAGAACCTCAAGCAAGAAGGTACTGAAGAACGTCTGTCAGAGCTTCTCAGAGATCTGGCGGTGACAGTCATACGCAGCCTAAAATAGTACCAATCAAACCATCATCTCATACCGAAAAATTTTGAGCCCCTACATAAGACATTCGCCCAAAAAATAAAAATAAAATATGGCTTTTAGACATATTTGGTATTGTCGTGTCCGTAACCTGTCATATGAACATTGTAAATAACAAAAAATAAAAAAGGTACCAAAACAGCTATTTTTTGTTTCCTTGCCTCACAAAAAGTGTAATACAGAGCAACCAAAAATCATATGTAGTGGGCTCAGCATGCATGTTGGTACTTGCATCCCTGGATCCGATGAAAGCTGTAATGGCACTGGACGGGGTTAAAGCAGAGTGTGCTTGGCGTGCATGCTGTACCTGCGCTCCCTGGACTTTGTGTGGCTGTCATGGCCCATAAACAGGTAGGAACTAGTGCTAGGGACCACTCATGGAGGCGACCTTGACGTGGTGAGTGGCTTATTACGCTTTGGCCAAAATGTACACCAATGCCTCATTCAACATCCAGCATAGAGGCAGGGCAGAGTGCTGGTTTGCAGAGTGCGATTGCATTTGTGTTTTTGCGTAAAAACCATATGTACCCTAAAATAGTACCAACAAAACTGCCACCTTATCCCGTAGTTTCCAAAATTGGGTCTTTTTTTTGAAGTTTCTACTCTAGGGGTGCATGGCAGCTTAAAATTATCCCATTGAAATCTGCCTTCCAATAACAATATGGCGTTCCTTTCCTACTGCGCCCTGCCGTTTGCCCGTACAGCAGTTTACGACCACAGATGGGGTGTTTCTGTAAACTAGAATCAGGGTAATAAATATTGAGTTTTGTTTGGCTGCTAACCCTCGCTTTGTTACTGGAAAAAATGGATTAAAATGGAAAATCTGCCAAAAAAGTGAGATTCTGAAATTTCAGCTCCATTTTCCATTAATTCTTGTGGAGTATCTAAAGGGTTAACAAAGTTAGTAAAATCAGTTTTGAATACCTTGAGGGGTGTAGTTTCTAAAATGGGGTCATTTTTATGTAAGCCTCACAAAGTGACTTCAGACCTGAACTGGTCCTTAAAAAGTGGGTTTTGGACATTTTCTGAAAAATATCAAGATTTGCTTCTAAACTTCTAAGTAGGGATGAGCGAACTCGAACTGTATAGTTCGGGTTCGTACCGAATTTTGGGGTGTCCGTGACACGGACCCGAACCCGGACATTTTCGTAAAAGTCCGGGTTCGGGTTCGGTGTTCGTCGCTTTCTTGGCGCTTTTGTGACGCTTTCTTGGCGCTTTTTAAAAGGCTGCAAAGCAGCCAATCAACAAGCGTCATACTACTTGCCCCAAGAGGCCGTCACAGCCATGTCTACTATTGGCATGGCTGTGATTGGCCAGAGCACCATGTGACCCAGCCTCTATTTAAGCTGGAGTCACATAGCGCCGCCCGTCACTCTGCTCTGATTAGCGTAGGGAGAGGTTGCGGATGCGACAGTAGGGCGAGATTAGGCAGATTAACTCCTCCAAAGGACTTCACTTGATTAATCGATCGATCTGCAGCTGTGCATCATTGAGCTGCTGAAATTCAAATGCTCACTCACTGTTTTTAGGCTGCCCAGACCGTTTGTCAGTCACTTTTTTCTGGGGTGATCGGCGGCCATTTTGTGTCTTGTGCGGTGCTGCGACCAAGTGCATCCAAGCTGCGACCAAGTGCATTTAACCCTCAATGGTGTGGTTGTTTTTTGGCTAAAGCCTACATCAGGGTGAAGCTGTCACACCAAGTGCATTTAACCAGCAATAGTCTGTTCATTTTTTGGCCATATACTAAATCAGGGGCAAGCTGCGCCTGTCACCAAGTGCATTTAACCCTCAATGGTGTGGTTGTTTTTTGGCTAAAGCCTACATCAGGGTGAAGCTGTCACACCAAGTGCATTTAACCAGCAATAGTCTGTTTATTTTTTGGCCATATACTACATCAGGGGCAAGCTGCGCCCAGTCACCAAGTACATTTAACCCTCAGTAGTGTGGTTGGTCAAGCTGTGACACCAAGTGCATTTAACCAGCAATAGTCTGTTCATTTTTTGGCCATATACTACATCAGGGGCAAGCTGCGCCCGTCACCAAGTGCATTTAACCCTCAGTAGTGTGGTTGGTCAAGCTATCACACCAAGTGCATTTAACCAGCAATAGTCTGTTCATTTTTTGGCCATATACTAAATCAGGGGCAAGCTGCGCCCGTCACCAAGTGCATTTAACCAGCAATAGTCTGTTCATTTTTTGGCCATATACTACATCAGGGGCAAGCTGCGCCCGTCACCAAGTGCATTTAACCCTCAGTAGTGTGGTTCGTCAAGCTGTGACACCAAGTGCATTTAACCAGCAATAGTCTGTTCATTTTTTGGCCATATACTACATCAGGGGCAAGCTGCGCCCGTCACCAAGTGCATTTAACCAGCAATAGTGTGGTTATTTTTTGGCCATATCCCAGTCTAATTCTGTCACTAAATCCATACCGGTCACCCAGCGCCTAAATACTAGGCCTCAAATTTATATCCCGCTAAATCTCTCGTTACAGCTGTCCTGTTGTGGCTGGGAAAGTTATTTAGTGTCCGTCAAAGCACATTTTTTGTTCTGGGTTGAAGTACAATTCCCAATTTAGCAATTTCATAATTTAGTGGTTCCTGCTATATCAGAGCTATTTGAAATCTATCCCTAAAAGGGTATATAATATTCAAGGTGCACATTGGGTCATTCAGAATAACTTCACACACACCCGCTACTGTGTATTTCCAAGTCTAATTCTGTCACTAAACCCATACCTGTCACCCAGCGCCTAAATACTAGGCCTCAAATTTATATCCTGCTAAATCTCTCGTTACCGCTGTCCTGTTGTGGCTGGGAAAGTTATTTAGTGTCCGTCAAAGCACATTTTTTGTTCTGGGTTGAAGTACAATTCCCAATTTAGCAATTTCATAATTTAGTGGTTCCTGCTATATCAGAGCTATTTGAAATCTATCCCTAAAAGGGTATATAATATTCAAGGTGCACATTGGGTCATTCAGAATAACTTCACACACACCCGCTACTGTGTATTTCCAAGTCTAATTCTGTCACTAAACCCATACCTGTCACCCAGCGCCTAAATACTAGGCCTCAAATTTATATCCTGCTAAATCTCTCGTTACCGCTGTCCTGTTGTGGCTGGGAAAGTTATTTAGTGTCCGTCAAAGCACATTTTTTGTTCTGGGTTGAAGTACAATTCCCAATTTAGCAATTTCATAATTTAGTGGTTCCTGCTATATCAGAGCTATTTGAAATCTATCCCTAAAAGGGTATATAATATTCAAGGTGCACATTGGGTCATTCAGAATAACTTCACACACACCCGCTACTGTGTATTTCCAAGTCTAATTCTGTCACTAAACCCATACCTGTCACCCAGCGCCTAAATACTAGGCCTCAAATTTATATCCTGCTAAATCTCTCGTTACCGCTGTCCTGTTGTGGCTGGGAAAGTTATTTAGTGTCCGTCAAAGCACATTTTTTGTTCTGGGTTGAAGTACAATTCCCAATTTAGCAATTTCATAATTTAGTGGTTCCTGCTATATCAGAGCTATTTGAAATCTATCCCTAAAAGGGTATATAATATTCAAGGTGCACATTGGGTCATTCAGAATAACTTCACACACACCCGCTACTGCGTATTTCCAAGTCTAATTCTGTCACTAAACCCATACCTGTCACCCAGCGCCTAAATACTAGGCCTCAAATTTATATCCTGCTAAATCTCTCGTTACCGCTGTCCTGTTGTGGCTGGGAAAGTTATTTAGTGTCCGTCAAAGCACATTTTTTGTTCTGGGTTGAAATACAATTCCCAATTTAGCAATTTCATAATTTAGTGGTTTCTGCTATATCAGAGCTATTTGAAATCTATCCCTAAAAGGGTATATAATATTCAAGGTGCACATTGGGTCATTCAGAATAACTTCACACACACCCGCTACTGTGTATTTCCAAGCCTAATTCTGTCACTAAACCCATACCTGTCACCCAGCGCCTAAATACTAGGCCTCAAATTTATATCCTGCTAAATCTCTCGTTACCGCTGTCCTGTTGTGGCTGGGAAAGTTATTTAGTGTCCGTCAAAGCACATTTTTTGTTCTGGGTTGAAATACAATTCCCAATTTAACAATTTCATAATTTAGTGGTTTCTGCTATATCAGAGCTATTTGAAATCTATCCCTAAAAGGGTATATAATATTCAAGGTGCACATTGGGTCATTCAGAATAACTTCACACACACGCTACTGTGCATTTCCAAGTCTAATTCTGTTAGTAAATCCATACCGGTCACCCAGCGCCTAAATACTAGGCCTCAAATTTATATCCCGCTGAATTTGAATACAATACATTGGGCCAAATAATATTTTTGTTGTTGTGGTGAACCATAACAATGAGAAAAACATCTAGTAAGGGACGCGGACGTGGACATGGTCGTGGTGGTGTTAGTGGACCCTCTGGTGCTGGGAGAGGACGTGGCCGTTCTGCCACATCCACACGTCCTAGTGTACCAACTACCTCAGGTCCCAGTAGCCGCCAGAATTTACAGCGATATATGGTGGGGCCCAATGCCGTTCTAAGGATGGTAAGGCCTGAGCAGGTACAGGCATTAGTCAATTGGGTGGCCGACAGTGGATCCAGCACGTTCACATTATCTCCCACCCAGTCTTCTGCAGAAAGCGCACAGATGGCGCCTGAAAACCAACCCCATCAGTCTGTCACATCACCCCCATGCATACCAGGGAAACTGTCTCAGCCTCAAGTTATGCAGCAGTCTCTTATGCTGTTTGAAGACTCCGCTGGCAGGGTTTCCCAAGGGCATCCACCTAGCCCTTCCCCAGCGGTGAAAGATATAGAATGCACTGACGCACAACCACTTATGTTTCCTGATGATGAGGACATGGGAATACCACCTCAGCATGTCTCTGATGATGACGAAACACAGGTGCCAACTGCTGCGTCTTTCTGCAGTGTGCAGACTGAACAGGAGGTCAGGGATCAAGACTGGGTGGAAGACGATGCAGGGGATGATGAGGTCCTAGACCCCACATGGAATGAAGGTCGTGCCACTGACTTTCACAGTTCGGAGGAAGAGGCAGTGGTGAGACCGAGCCAACAGCGTAGCAAAAGAGGGAGCAGTGGGCAAAAGCAGAACACCCGCCGCCAAGAGACTCCGCCTGCTACTCCCCGCCGCCATCTGGGACCGAGCACCCCAAAGGCAGCTTCAAGGAGTTCCCTGGCATGGCACTTCTTCAAACAATGTGCTGACGACAAGACCCGAGTGGTTTGCACGCTGTGCCATCAGAGCCTTAAGCGAGGCATTAACGTTCTGAACCTGAGCACAACCTGCATGACCAGGCACCTGCATGCAAAGCATGAACTGCAGTGGAGTAAACACCTTAAAACCAAGGAAGTCACTCAGGCTCCCCCTGCTACCTCTTCTGCTGCTGCCACCTCGGCCTCTTCCTCCGCCTCTGGAGGAACGTTGGCACCTGCCGCCCAGCAAACAGGGGATGTACCACCAACACCACCACCACCACCTCCGTCACCAAGCGTCTCAACCATGTCACACGGCAGCGTTCAGCTCTCCATCTCACAAACATTTGAGAGAAAGCGTAAATTCCCACCTAGCCACCCTCGATCCCTGGCCCTGAATGCCAGCATTTCTAAACTACTGGCCTATGAAATGCTGTCATTTAGGCTGGTGGACACAGACAGCTTCAAACAGCTCATGTCGCTTGCTGTCCCACAGTATGTTGTTCCCAGCCACCACTACTTCTCCAAGAGAGCCGTGCCTTCCCTGCACAACCAAGTATCCGATAAAATCAAGTGTGCACTGCGCAACGCCATCTGTGGCAAGGTCCACCTAACCACAGATACGTGGACCAGTAAGCACGGCCAGGGACGCTATATCTCCCTAACTGCACACTGGGTAAATGTAGTGGCAGCTGGGCCCCAGGCGGAGAGCTGTTTGGCGCACGTCCTTCCGCCGCCAAGGATCGCAGGGCAACATTCTTTGCCTCCTGTTGCCACCTCCTCCTTCTCGGCTTCCTCCTCCTCTTCTTCCACCTGCTCATCCAGTCAGCCACACACCTTCACCACCAACTTCAGCACAGCCCGGGGTAAACGTCAGCAGGCCATTCTGAAACTCATATGTTTGGGGGACAGGCCCCACACCGCACAGGAGTTGTGGCGGGGTATAGAACAACAGACCGACGAGTGGTTGCTGCCGGTGAGCCTCAAACCCGGCCTGGTGGTGTGCGATAATGGGCGAAATCTCGTTGCAGCTCTGGGACTAGCCAATTTGACGCACATCCCTTGCTTGGCGCATGTGCTGAATTTGGTGGTGCAGAAGTTCATTCACAACTACCCCGACATGTCAGAGCTGCTGCATAAAGTGCGGGCCGTCTGTTCGCGCTTCCGGCGTTCACATCCTGCTGCTGCTCGCCTGTCTGCGCTACAGCGTAACTTCGGCCTTCCCGCTCACCGCCTCATATGCGACGTGCCCACCAGGTGGAACTCCACCTTGCACATGCTGGACAGACTGTGCGAGCAGCAGCAGGCCATAGTGGAGTTTCAGCTGCAGCACACACGGGTCAGTCGCACTACAGAACAGCACCACTTCACCATCAATGACTGGGCCTCCATGCGAGACCTGTGTGCCCTGTTGCGCTGTTTCGAGTACTCCACCAACATGGCCAGTGGCGATGACGCCGTTATCAGCGTTACAATACCACTTCTATGTCTCCTTGAGAAAACACTTAGGACGATGATGCAAGAGGAGGTGGCCCAGGAGGAGGAGGAGGAGGAGGAGGAGGAAGAGGGGTCATTTTTAGCACTTTCAGGCCAGTCTCTTCGAAGTGACTCAGAGGGAGGTTTTTGGCAACAGCAGAGGCCAGGTACAAATGTGGCCAGACAGGGCCCACTACTGGAGGACGAGGAGGACGAGGATGAGGAGGAGGTGGAGGAGGATGAGGATGAAGCATGGTCACAGCGGGGTGGCACCCAACGCAGCTCGGGTCCATCACTGGTGCGTGGCTGGGGGGAAAGGCAGGACGATGATGATACGCCTCCCACAGAGGACAGCTTGTCCTTACCCCTGGGCAGCCTGGCACACATGAGCGACTACATGCTGCAGTGCCTGCGCAACGACAGCAGAGTTGCCCACATTTTAACCTGTGCGGACTACTGGGTTGCCACCCTGCTGGATCCACGCTACAAAGACAATGTGCCCACCTTACTTCCTGCACTGGAGCGTGATAGGAAGATGCGCGAGTACAAGCGCACGTTGGTAGACGCGCTACTGAGAGCATTCCCAAATGTCACAGGGGAACAAGTGGAAGCCCAAGGCCAAGGCAGAGGAGGAGCAAGAGGTCGCCAAGGCAGCTGTGTCAATGCCAGCTCCTTTGAGGGCAGGGTTAGCATGGCAGAGATGTGGAAAACTTTTGTCAACACGCCACAGCTAACTGCACCACCACCTGATACGCAACGTGTTAGCAGGAGGCAACATTTCACTAACATGGTGGAACAGTACGTGTGCACACCCCTCCACGTACTGACTGATGGTTCGGCCCCATTCAACTTCTGGGTCTCTAAATTGTCCACGTGGCCAGAGCTAGCCTTTTATGCCTTGGAGGTGCTGGCCTGCCCGGCGGCCAGCGTTTTGTCTGAACGTGTATTCAGCACGGCAGGGGGCGTCATTACAGACAAACGCAGCCGCCTGTCTACAGCCAATGTGGACAAGCTGACGTTCATAAAAATGAACCAGGCATGGATCCCACAGGATCTGTCCATCCCTTGTCCAGATTAGACATTAACTACCTCCCCTTAACCATATATTATTGGACTCCAGGGCACTTCCTCATTCAATCCTATTTTTATTTTCATTTTACCATTATATTGCGAGGCTACCCAAAGTTGAATGAACCTCTCCTGTGTCTGGGTGCCGGGGCCTAAATATATGCCAATGGACTGTTCCAATGTTGGGTGACGTGAAGCCTGATTCTCTGCTATGACATGCAGAATGATTCTCTGCTGACATGAAGCCAGATTGTCTGTTACGGGACCTCTCTCCTCTGCCTGTGTGCTGGGCCTAAATATATGCCAATGGACTGTTGCAGTGGTGGCTGACGTGAAGCCTCATTCTCTGCTATGACATGCAGACTAATTCTCTGCTGACATGAAGACAGATTCTCTGTTACGGGACCTCCCTCCTCTGCCTGGGTGCTGGGCCTAAATATATGCCAATGGACTGTTGCAGTGGTGGCTGATGTGAAGCCTCATTCTCTGCTATGACATGCAGACTGATTCTCTGCTGACATGAAGCCAGATTCTCTGTTACGGGACCTCTCTCCTCTGCCTGTGTGTGTGCTGGGCCTAAATATATGCCAATGGACTGTTGCAGTGGTGGCTGACGTGAAGCCTCATTCTCTGCTATGACATGCAGACTGATTCTCTGCTGACATGAAGCCAGATTCTCTGTTACGGGACCTCTCTCCTCTGCCTGTGTGTGTGCTGGGCCTAAATATATGCCAATGGACTGTTGCAGTGGTGGCTGACGTGAAGCCTCATTCTCTGCTATGACATGCAGACTGATTCTCTGCTGACATCAGTGGCGTCGCTAGGTCAAAACATCCGGGGCTTGAGCCCCGGATGTTTTGTTTAGTGCCCCGAATGTTATGCTGCGAATCCTGCAAACAACCAATTAAACCCCCACCCCCCTCCTGACCAGTACCGCGGCGCGTCCGCACTTACCTGCGGACTACTGTCGCCGGGCGGAGGTTTACTCATTTAGGACTCAGCAGCGCAGCGCACAGCCACTGACTGCATAGGGGAGGGGCGGACCCGGCGTAGGCAGAGCGTGCAGGCTGGTGGCAGAGTTGAAGACTCACATCACGCTGCGCGCCTGCTGGACATGGTAACAAGGTGAGGGCGGCAGCGCGGCATACTTCAAGAGTGTGTCTGCCAGAGCCTGGTCGACTAGTTAGAATACTGTGCCCTCTCCCTCACCCTGGCCCCAGTGCCCTGCTGAGCCTATGTACCTTACCCAGCGGGGGATTTGTGGATGGAACAGTTATGGGGAGGGGGATCTGTGGATGGAACAGTTATGGGGAGGGGGATCTGTGGATGGAAAAGTTATGGGCAGGGGGATCTGTGGATGGCACAGTTATGGGCAGGGGGATCTGTGGATGGCACAGTTATGGGCAGGGAGATCTGTGGATGGCGCTGTTATGGGCAGGGGGATCTGTGGATGGCACAGTTATGGGCAGGGGGGTCTGTGGATGGCGCTGTTATGGGCAGGGGGATCTGTGGATGGCACAGTTATGGGGAGGGGGATCTGTGGATGGCACAGTTATGGGGAGGGGGATCTGTGGATGGCACAGTTATGGGGAGGGGGGTCTGTGGATGGCACTGTTATGGGCAGGGGGGTCTGTGGATGGCACTGTTATGGGCAGGGGGGTCTGTGGATGGCACTGTTATGGGCAGGGGGGTCTGTGGATGGCACTGTTATGGGCAGGGGGGTCTGTGGATGGCACTGTTATGGGCAAGGGGATCTGTGGATGGCACTGTTATGGGCAGGGGGATCTGTGAATGGCACAGTTATGGGCAGGGGATCTGTGGATGGCACAGTTATGGGCAGAGAGATCTGTGGATGGCACAGTTATGGGCAGAGGGATCTGTGGATGGCACAGTTATGGGGAGGGGGATCTGTGGATGGCACTGATATGGGGAGGGAGGGATCTGTGGGATTGCCCAGATGGCTAGGCCCTTCACTGAAGTTATTAACCCCATTCAGCAGTCCCCCATTCACTGAAGGGGGGGACTGCTGAAAAGGGGTTAATAACTACTGTGAAGGCCCCCCCCAGTGTCGATGAGGGCGTGGCTTCATGGGATGGGGGCGTGGCTTCACGTGGGCTCGTGCCCCGGATGTCTTCAGACCCTAGCAACGCCCCTGGCTGACATGAAGCCAGATTGTCTGTTACGGGACCTCTCTCCTCTGCCTGTGTGTCTGCTGGGCCTAAATATATGCCAATGGACTGTTGCAGTGGTGGCTGACGTGAAGCCTGATTCTCTGCTATGACATGCAGACTGATTCTCTGCTGACATGAAGACAGATTCTCTGTTACGGGACCTCCCTCCTCTGCCTGGGTGTGTGCTGGGCCTAAATATATGCCAATGGACTGTTGCAGTGGTGGCTGACGTGAAGCCTCATTCTCTGCTATGACATGCAGACTGATTCTCTGCTGACATGAAGCCAGATTCTCTGTTACGGGACCTCTCTCCTCTGCCTGTGTGTGTGCTGGGCCTAAATATATGCCAATGGACTGTTGCAGTGGTGGCTGACGTGAAGCCTCATTCTCTGCTATGACATGCAGACTAATTCTCTGCTGACATGAAGACAGATTCTCTGTTACGGGACCTCTCTCCTCTGCCTGTGTGTGTGCTGGGCCTAAATATATGCCAATGGACTGTTGCAGTGGTGGCTGACGTGAAGCCTCATTCTCTGCTATGACATGCAGACTGATTCTCTGCTGACATGAAGCCAGATTCTCTGTTACGGGACCTCTCTCCTCTGCCTGTGTGTGTGCTGGGCCTAAATATATGCCAATGGACTGTTGCAGTGGTGGCTGACGTGAAGCCTCATTCTCTGCTATGACATGCAGACTGATTCTCTGCTGACATGAAGCCAGATTCTCTGTTACGGGACCTCCCTCCTCTGCCTGTGTGTGTGCTGGGCCTAAATATATGCCAATGGACTGTTGCAGTGGTGGCTGACGTGAAGCCTCATTCTCTGCTATGACATGCAGACTGATTCTCTGCTGACATGAAGACAGATTCTCTGTTACGGGACCTCCCTCCTCTGCCTGGGTGCTGGGCCTAAATATATGCCAATGGACTGTTGCAGTGGTGGCTGACGTGAAGCCTCATTCTCTGCTATGACATGCAGACTGATTCTCTGCTGACATGAAGACAGATTCTCTGTTACGGGACCTCCCTCCTCTGCCTGGGTGCTGGGCCTAAATATATGCCAATGGACTGTTGCAGTGGTGGCTGACGTGAAGCCTCATTCTCTGCTATGACATGCAGACTAATTCTCTGCTGACATGAAGCCAGATTCTCTGTTACGGGACCTCTCTCCTCTGCCTGGGTGCTGGGCCTAAATTTATGAAAATGGACTCTTACAGTGGTGGCTGACGTGAAGCCAGATTCTCTGCTATGGGACCTCTCTCCAATTGATTTTGGTTAATTTTTATTTATTTAATTTTTATTTTAATTCATTTCCCTATCCACATTTGTTTGCAGGGGATTTACCTACATGTTGCTGCCTTTTGCAGCCCTCTAGCTCTTTCCTGGGCTGTTTTACAGCCTTTTTAGTGCCGAAAAGTTCGGGTCCCCATTGACTTCAACATTTCCGGGATGTTCGGCCGAACTTCTCGAACCCGAACATCCAGGTGTTCGCTCAACTCTACTTCTAAGCCTTCTAATGCCCCCCAAAAATAAAATGGCATTTACAAAATGATCCAAACATGAAGTAGACATATGGGGAATATAAAGTAATAACTATTTTTGAGTTATTACTATCTATTATAAAAGTAGAGAAATTGAAATTTGGAAATGTGCAAATTTTTCAAAATTATTGGTAAATTTGGTATTTTTTTAATAAATAAAAATTACATCTTTTGACTCATTTTTACCACTGTCATGAAGTACAATATGTGATGAGAAAACAATCTGAGAATGGCCTGGATAAGTAAAAGCATTTTAAAGTTATTACCACATAAAGTGACACATGTCAGATTTGCTAAAATTGGCCTGGGCAGAAAGGTGAAAAATGGCTTGGTCCTGAAAGGGTTAAATGGACCGTCAAGATCTATTCATGACATATTCTCAGGACAGGTCATCAGTATCTGATCGGTGGGGGCCTGACAATCGGCATCCCCGCCAATCAGCTGGATGAAGAGGAGGCAGTGCTCTATGGGAGCTCTGCTTCCTCTTCATTACACTGCTTGTCGTCTCGCAATAAAAGTACTCACTCTATTCAGGTGAATGGAGCCAGTGCATGTAATTATACTACGTCTCCGCTCCAAAGGAGACAATGCATAGTGTAATGACCAGGAAGTACTGCCTCCTCTTCATACAGCTGATCGGCGGGGTGCCGCGTGCTGGACCCCTGCCGATCAGATATTGATGACCTATCTTGATGATCATGAATATACAGTCCTGATCAAAAGTTTAAGACCACTTGAAAAATGGCAAAAAATCATATTTAGCATGGCTGGATCTTAACAAGGTTCCAAGTAGAGCTTCAACATGCAACAAGAAGAAATGGAAGTGAGACAAAACATTTTTTGAGCATTCATTTTAATGAAAACAGCGAATAAACTGAAGCAGGCTGTTTTTCAGCTGATCAAAAGTTTAGGACCACACATAAAAAAATAAAAATAAACCCCCCCAAAACAGAAATCGAACTTCCAAACATGAACTCAGTAATGAGTAGCTCCGTCGTTATTGTTTATCACTTCAAAAATTTGTTTCGGCATGCTTGATGCAAGCGTTTCTATGAGGTGAGTGGGAACATTTCTCCAAGTGGTGAAGACGGCCGCACGAAGGCCATCTACTGTCTGGAACTGTGGTCCATTTTTGTAAACTTCCCTTGTCATCCATCCCCAAAGGTTCTCAATTGGATTTAGATCAGGGGAACACGCAGGAATGGCCAAAATAGTGATGTTATTCTCCTGGAAGAAGTCCCTTGTCCTGCGGGCATTGTTTACTGTAGTGTTGTCCTGTTAAAAAACCCAGTCGTTACCACACAGACGAGGGCCCTCAGTCATGAGGAATGCTCTCTGCAACATCTGGACATAGCCAGCGGCCGTTTGACGCCCCTGCACTTCCTGAATCTCCATTGTTCCACTGAAGGAAAAAGCACCCCAGACCATTATGGCGCCCCCTCCATTGTGGCGCGTAGAAAATATCTCATGTGGGATCTGCTTGTCATGCCAGTAACGTTGGAAACCATCAGGACCATCAAGGTTAAATTTTTTCTCATCAGAGAATAAAACTTTCTTCCACCTTTGAATGTCCCATATTTGGTGCTCTCTTGCAAAGTCCAAACAAGCAGTTCTGTGGCGTTCAAGGAGACGAGGTCTTTGAAGACGTTTTTTGTTTTTGAAGCCCTTCAGTCTCAGATGCCGTCTGATAGTTATGGGGCTGCAGTCAGCACCAGTAAGGGCCATAATTTGGGTCGAGGATCGTCCAGTGTCTTGACGGACAGCCATCTGGATCCTCCGACTCAGTGCTGATGAAATTTTTTGGGGTCTTCCACTTGACTTTTTTCTTCCATAACCCTCAGGATCATTTAAGAAATTCCAAATGACTGTCTTAGTGCATCCCACTTCAGCAACGATGGTGCGCTGTGAGAGACCCTGCTTATGCAGTTCAACAACCCGACCATGTTCAAAAAGGGAGAGTTTTTTTGCCTTTGCCATCACAACATGTGACTACCTGACAGAAAATTACAATGAATCCACATCTTTGCACAGATTTGGCCTTTTAAAGGCATGTGGTCCTAAAATTTGGATCAGCTGAAAAACAGCTTGTTTCAGTTTAATCGTTATTTTCAATTAACTGAATGCTCAAAAAATGTTTTGTCTCACTCCCATTTCTTCTTGTTGCATGTTGAAGCTCTACTTGGAACCTTGTTAAGATCCAACAATGTAAAATATGATTTTTTGCCATTTTTCAAGTGGTCTGAAACTTTTGATCAGGACTGTATATGGAAGGACAACCCCTTTCACCCCTTCAGGACCAAGCCATTTTTAAATTTTTACTTTTGACCTTTAGGAGCCATAACTTTTATAATTTTCCATTCAAATAGCTGTATGAGGGCTTTTATATTTTTTTTTTGCAGGACAAATAGTATTTTTTATTGGCACCATCTACTTTTTTCATTTGCTGTGGTGTAAAGCTGTAAAATCCAGATGGGGTGTAATGTAAAAAGTAAATTAATAAATCTGCCACAGTGTAATTACAGTGATACCACATTTGCAATGTTTTTTTTATTTAATACTGAAAAAGATAATTTCAAAAAATATTATTTTCTTTGCATCTCCATATTCTGATCCCCATTTCTGTTTTAGAATTCTGTCTACGTTGATGAATGAGGGCTAATTTTTTGCATTGTGATCTGTAATTTTATTATTTATACCACTTTGGAGTGTGTGGGTGAGTGGGTTTTTGATCACTTTTTACTCTTCTTTTTTTTATTTTTTATGAAGCAATGAAAAAAAGTCAAATTGCCCATTTTGATTTTTCTTTCTGTTATACCATCCACCCTATAGGATACATATTTTAATAGTGATAGCTTTTTTTTTTAAAAGTGGCGGTTCCAAAGATAATTTATATTTTTATTTTATATTTATTTTTATCTTTATTTTGGAGAAAGAGGGATGATGATTTTAATATTTTAAAAAGCCCTACTTTTTTAAAAGCCCTTCTAAGGGATCTGAACATGTGATCTTTAGATTGTGTCTCCTATAGACTGTGTGAATTAGCATTTGCAGTCTAAGGGCTCATGCACACAAGTGTGTGTGCCCTGTTACTGTATTGCGGACAGCAAACATCCCATTGACTTGAATGGGTCTGCAATCTGCATGATACAGAGTGGTATGGAGTGGAGGCACGGATCAGGACCCCACGGAAGCAGTACAAAGTGCTTCTAAAGGATTTCTCTCCGTGCTTCTGCACCACAAAAAAATAGAATGTGTTCTATCTTTTTGTGGTGCGAAATAAAATCTTGCGGATCGCAGACCCATTGAAATGAATGGGTCCACATCTGCAAACTGCCTGCACTCGGCTGGTGCATTGTGGACCACTATATGTGGTGCAGCACTCTTGGGGAAAGCCACCTCAGATGCTGTGGTTACAAAAGACCATGGCATCTGTCTGCGATCGGCATTATGGTCAATCACAGACATTAGCTCTAAGACTCTTTAAAACAGCAGAAACCCAGAACAGAATCTAAACAAACCTGTTTCAGCAAACTACACTTTGATGAAACCACTGCAGCTTTCTGGATTTCAGTTATCTCAGCCATCTGAGGTATCGGGGTGAGATATAGACACCTTCCACCACAGTAGATATAGATAGATATAGAGATGTAAATAGATACAGTAAATGATGATGGTTAGATATCTCTTCATCTTCACACACATATTATATATACACACACACCCTGTACACCTTTGTACATATCCACACACATGTATGTATGTATTTTATATATATCACATTGTGGGAACAGCGGTAACCTTTATTCAATGCTGGGAATGTAGGATTGCTATCATTATGTTGATTTCTCTATGTAGTTATCTGACTGGAGGACTGATGAGATAACACCTGAGGTGCTGTTGTCACTATAACATCACAAGTAGGCAGAGATGTCATGTGACTGCTCCTCTGAAGATGCTTGCTGTGATGCATGCTGGGATTTTTACTTTCACTTTGCAGCTTCTCCGACCACAGAGCCTCTCATCAATGGGAGCATGCTATGCTGAATGCAGTACAAAAATTACATATACACAGTATATCTCTCATGATACAAATACCTCTTGGCTTTAGTTATTGTCTGGGGCATTTTATTGTTTTTTATTCTTATGGTGGCCAACCCCATTAAGTCCAATTTGGCTAAGACAGCAACGGATGGTGTGATCTGACAATGATGTATCTTGACTAGTGTTGGGTGAGCATGCTCGGCCGAACACCATTTTGTCTCGAGCATCGCGATTCTCCGTACATCGCAGTGTTCAGCCAAACACAGTGTGCTCGAGCGCGATGTTCGAGTCTCCTCCCCGCACGTTCCCCGCAAACGTACTGGCACTCAGCCATGTTGGTTACTGGCATTACAGTGATTGTACTGTCTCCTTCTCCCATACCATGTAGATTGTAAGCCTTCACGGGCAGGGCCCTCTCTCCTTCTGTACCAGTTTGTAACTCATCTTGTTTATGATTAGTGCAATTGTCTGTATTATGTATGTGCACCGCTTATCATATGTACAGCGCTATGGAATGAATGGCGCTTTAATAATAAATAATATTAATAATAATAATAAAATTGGCTAGCCGAAACGCGTCATCGGGTGCTATATAGCACCCAATGACATGTGGTTCGGCTCAGTCTTAGTCAGGGAGAGCTGCAGCAGAAGGGACAGATAGAATAGGGACAGGAAATGTGGTTTTTTTTAGGCAGGGTTTAGTGTTGAAAGGTGTTAGAGACCCAAAGGTCCTTTTAAGGACTATTGTTTTATCTGGCTGCAATATATATTATTAGCGCAACCTGCGCTAAATTGCATGCTATTGTTTTGCAGCTGCTGACAGTGACACAACCTCGGCTACACCTGTTGTGTTACATTTGCGCATCCTAAATATCTGTGACATTCAGCGCAATTAATTGGCTGCTGCTGACAGCGACATTACCTGTGCTACATCTCCTGTATAACGTTTGCGCATCCTAAATATCTGTGACATTCAGTGTAATCTTTTCGCCACTGGTGACAGCGACATACAAAACCTGCGCTACTGTAAGTGTGACATATTTGGAAGCATATATACAATTTAATATGCTCAAGGCGAGCAGTAAGGGACGGGGAAGTGGCAATGCTGCTGATGGTGTGGCCCTGGGCGCAGAGAAACTGTGCCTGCTGCCAGAGCACAAGAAACACACTCATCCACGATAACTAGCTTCATGTCTCAGTTTGCAGGGCGGCACAGGACACCACTTACGAAGTCCCACCAGTGCGACCAGGTGGTCGGTTGGATTGCAGCAGATAATGCTTCCAGTCGGTTAAGCACCACCCTGTCTTCCACAAAGTCCAGTCTCAGTAGCCAAGAGTCTGGTGGCGGCGGCCGTCCTTCGTTACTCAGTCCCCAGCCGCCACTATTTTTCCAGGTGTGCCATCCCCGCCTTACACCAGCATATGTCCCATAACATCACCCGTGTCCTGACCAGCGCAGTTATTGGGAAGGTCCACTTAACGACTGACACATGGACAAGTGCTTTTGGCCAGGGAAGCTACATTTCCCTGAAGGCACACTGGGTGAACATTGTGGAGGCCAGAAGCGAGTCGTACCCTGGGATGGCACAGGTGTTACCGAGGCCAAGGATTGTGGGCCCTACTTCCATCAGGATTTCTGACACCCCCTACATTAGTGGCTGTAACCCCTCCTTCTCCTTCTCCTCCTCCACTTCCACCTCTGAATTCTCATCTTGCAGCACCAGTCAGCCATCAGTCAGTAGCTGGAAGCAGTGTAGCACTGCAGTGGGGAAGCGGCAACAGGCCGGGCTAAAACTAATTTGCTTAGGTGACAAACAGCACATCGCCGCAGAGCTGTGGCAGGGGATAAGGGACCAGACTGAGCTGTGGCTCTTGCCACTAAACCTAGAACCAGGCATGGTTGTGTCTGATAATGGCCGTAACTTGGTGGCGGATTTGGGGCTCAGCTCATCACACACATACCATGCTGATCAACTTAGTTGTTCAGCGGTTTCTCAAAACCTACCCCAATTTGCCTGAGCTACTGATGAAGGTGCGCCGCGTGTGGGGCCAGTTTCGAAAGTCATCTACAGCTGCCGCCGGTCTGGCAACGCTGCAGCAGCGCTTGCAATTGCCAGCTCGCCAACTGTTGTGCAATGTGAGCACGCGCTGGAACTCCACGTTCCTCATGTTGGCCAGGCTTTGTGAGCAGCAGAGGGCAGCAGTGCAATACCAGCTGAAACATTGTCGTCGCCTTTCCAGTCAGCTTCCGCTCTTCACAAGCGACAAGTGGGCATGGATGTCTGACCTCTGTGAGGTTTTATGCAACTTTGAGGAATCAATACAGATGGTGAGCGGCGATAACGCTATTATCAGCATAACCATCCCACTACTGTGTCTACTGAAACGCTCACAGCTCAGCTCCACATGCAAAGCGTCCACCAATTAAGATGGATGCTTTGCATGTGGAAGAGGTGGAATTGGGGGAAGACAGTACACAGAGTGATAGCCAGACCACCCTCAGTTTGTCTTCTTAGCGGCGCAAATTGGATGATGATGAGGAGGGGGAGGAGCAGGAGACAGTTGCCTCTGCTACCCCGCCAGCACCATCACTCTGATGCACGGCCTAGTGTCACAAGGAGGAAAAAGTTTTGAAAGATGGTGAAGGAGTACGTAGCAGACCGTGTTAGCGTCCTCTGTGTGCCTTACAACTATTGGGTGTCCAGTACACGAACTGGCGCTGGAGGTGCTGGCCTGCCCTGCTGCCAGCGTTTTGTCAGAGCAGGTATTTAGTGCTACTGGGGGAATAATAACTGATAAGTGTATCTGCCTGTCAACTGAAAATGCTGACAGGTTGACTCTTATCAAAATGAACAATGCTTGGATTGCCCCTGACTTCTCTACTCCACCAGAGGAAAGCGGCTGAACATAAAGGCACTGAAATACATCCAGGCCCCTCTTGAACTCTTTTAGTGAACTCACCATCACCACCTCCTCAGGTTCCATAGTCTCACTGCTCTTACCGTAAAGAATCATCTTCTATGTTTGTGTAGAAACCTTCTTTCCTCCAGATGCAGAGGATGTCCCCTTGTTACAGTCACAGCCCTGGGGATAAATAGATGATGGGAGAGATCTTTGTACTGACCCCTGTAAAGGATCTCTCTCTCAGGGGTCGGCAATGACAGACCTCTCATTAAACAGGGGGGATTTCAAGCTCAAACGGTGCTTTATTTGTCACACAGCACATCACACTTTCAAGTTTAGCGTCACTTGGCACCATGAAGTCGCAGCTTTACCTCACAACGTGTTACATCTACACAAAACAACAAACACTTGCCCGGCTAGGCACTCGCTATACAGGGGTCTCCAGAGGAACTCGCCTCTAGGTCAGTGTTGACACTGCGGTATTAGGCTTCAGTCAGACAGCCTCCTAGCTGTGACCAGTGCAACCCACCAGTCCTCTTGGTGGAAGCAGTGAAATACCTAGGGGGGGATATGGTCCAGCAGTCCTCGTGACTTTTACCGTGCAAAACCTCTCTTTTTCAGGCGTCGCTGGGTCCCCCCAAACCCAGGCTTTCTCAGCCTTGTGGCCACCCAGCCCTCCTGGCTGGGACCACACATAGCCTCTCTGCAGGTCTGTTCCCTGGGCCTAACTCCTCCTCTCACACACTAAGGCCTCATGCACACGGCAGTGAAAAAAAGTCAGTTAAAAACGGACACACTCAGTTTTTCATGGCCATTTTGCATCAGTGTGTGCATCAATTTTCTGGCCATGCGTCCGTTTTTAATGTCTGTTTTGCATCCGTTTTTCATGTCCTTTAAAAACGGACATGAAAAATTGATGAATTTGACCCACCCTACTGAGAACACCCACAGGACGGTAGGCCCCCAGCTAAAATAATGTCCCCCATACTGTAAGATTATTATTTTTTGCTGCCCCCAACTTTAATAATGCCCCCATTTAGGCCACCAGCTAAATAAATGTCCCCCACAGTGTATATAATATTTTAACCGCCCCTAGCTTTAATAATGCCCCAATGTAGGGCCCCATCTAAAATAAAGTCCCCCATAGAGTGTTTATTATTATTTTTAGGGCCTCCAGCTTCATAATGTCCCCCATGCTTTATAAGATGCCCCCATAGTGTCCCGCAGCCCCAAAAAAACAACAACAAACCCTCACCTTATCCACTTGCTCGCGCTACAGCAGTCTCTTCTCTCTTCACAGAACGGGACCTGCCGTAGGTGCGCAATGACATCACTGCGCCCTCCCACGTGGTTATGTCACCACGCAGATCGCAGGTCCTTTGGCATGAAGAGAGAAGAGGCTGCAGCGGTTTTGTTTTTTTAACCCCTAAATGGCCTGTGAACCCATTTTTAACGGCCGTTAGACGGGTGCACTCCTGTCAATTGGCCATTAAAAATGGTCGCATTGATTTTAATAGGGTCCACCCGGCCATGAAATCGGCCACAAATAGGACATGTCCTGTTTTTGGACGGACGCTATTCACTGGCTGTTAAAAGAACGGGCATGTGAATAGCCCCATAGACTTTCTTTGGTGCTAAAAATGGCCGTTTGACGGCCGTTAGATATAGCCTAAGGATTGCTTTATCTCCAAGTGTTTGAGGGTAGAGTGTCAGGCCAGGTGATGGTGGGTAGAACCAGGGCCGGCCTTTGGGGTGTGCGGGCTGTGCGGCCGCACAGGGCGCCATAGCAACAGGGGCGCCGGGCGGCCGACAGCCCGCAATGTAATATGGGCAGGCGAGGCGGCACTTATGTTTTCTCCCCCCCCTCCTTCTATATTCAGCAGGGGGCGCCCGGCGCCCGTTGCGGTTTAAAAAAAAAAAAGTTGCTTATATAAGTTGGGGGCGGCTGGCGGCGCCCCTCATTCTGCGCCGCCTGAGTGGCTGAGGCTGAGCGCTTGCCGCTCTAGTCTAAAGAATCCTGCGCCTGTTAATGTAGCGTGGCCGAGCTCTGTTAGGTCCGCGGTACAGGAGCTTTTGTTTCCTGTACCCGGCCGGACTGACAGGAAGTGCTCACTTAGTGTGCACTTCCTGTCAGTCCGGCCGGGTACAGGAAACAAATGCTCCTGTACCGCGGACCTAACAGAGCTCGGCCACGCTACACTAGAGGTGGGAGTAGAAAGAGAGTGACAAGGGGGGAGGGGGGAGGAAAGAAAGAGAGTGACAAGGGGGGAGGGGGGAGGAAAGAAGAGAGTGACAAGGGGGGAGGAAAGAAAGAGAGTGACAAGGGGGGAGGAAAGAAAGAGAGTGACGAGGGGGGAGGAAAGAGAGTGACATGGGGGGGGGGGAGGGGGAAATAATGAGAGTGATGGGGGGGGGGAAATAATGAGAGTGATGGGGGGGGGAAATAATGAGAGTGATGGGGGGGGGAAATAATGAGAGTGATGGGGGGGAGGGAAATAATGAGAGTGATGGGGGGGGGGAATAATGAGAGTGATGGGGGGGGATGGATGGGGGGGGTATGAGAGTGGGGGGGGATGAGGTGATGGGGGGGGGCCTAATGAGAGTGCTGGGGGGGGGATCCTGCGCTGCTGGGGGGGGGGGCTCCTGCGCGTGCTGGGGGGGTGCCTCATGCGTTCTGGGGGGGGGGGGCCTCCTTCGCGTGCTGGGGGGGCCTCCTGCGTGCTGGGGGAGGGCCTCCTGCGCGTGCTGGGGGGGGCCTCCTGCGCGTGCTGGGGGGGGGATCCTGAGCGTGCTGGGGGGGGCTCTCTCGCGTGCTGGGGGGGGCCTCCTGCGCGTGCTTGGGGGGGGCCTCCTGCCGTGCTGGGGGGGCCTCCTGCGCGTGCTGGGGGGGGCCTCCTGCGCGTGCTGGGGGGGGGGCCTCCTGCGCGTGCTGGGGGGGCCTCCTGCGCGTGCTGGGGGGCCTCCTGCGCGTGCTGGGGGGGCCTCCTGCGCGTGCTGGGGGGGGGCCTCCTGCGCGTGGTGGGGGCCTCCTGCGCGTGCTGGGGGGGCCTCCTGGCGTGTGGGGGGGGGGGCCTATGCGCGTGCTGGGGGGGGCCTCATGAGACGGTGGTGGGGGGGGTTGGATGCTGGTGGGGCTGGGGGGGGGCCCTCCTGCGAGTGCTGGGGGGGGAAATAATGAGCGTGCGGGGGGGGGAAATTGACGTGACGGGCGGCGGATAGAGAGTGACAAGGGAAGGGGGGGGGGGAAAGAGTGACAAGAGGGGAGGGGGGGGAGAGAGTGACACTGAGTCCCCAGAGCCCAGCTGCAGCCAGGAGTCCAGATCATCTAATTGTCCTGGCGGTAAGTAGACAATGCAATATGTTTATTACTTTAATTGTTAGTTATTAATACTACATTGGAAACGAATTTTCTCAGCTGGACACCGGCCGACACTCGCATGCGCTGGGAGCCTCACCAGCGGTTAGGGTAGGAAAAAGCACTGGCCCGTACGTAATTTTTCCCTTCCCTAACCGCTGGTGAGGCTCCCGATGCATGCGCAGTGTCGGCCGGTGTTCAGCTGAGAACATCCATCCGATCACTGCGCCTGCGCATTGGCCCATAGTTTTTCCCTACCCTAACCGCCGGCGAGGCTCCTGGCGCATGCGCACTCTGCTGTGAAATTTCCCTAACCTGTCGTTGTGCGCCTGCGCGGCACACCTCCTCACGTCATGTCCGGTGCGACCGGAAGTGACGAGGGTAGGGAAATCTCACGAACTAGGGAAGTATAACATTACACCGGCCTTTGGGGTGTGAGGGCTGGTAACTACTTGGTTGGATAGTCAGCCAGCCTATGCCATGATGCCAGCAACAAGCAGTGTTTTTTTTTTTTTTGGGGGGGGGGGGGGCGCGCCACAAGGTTATCTCGCACAGGGCGCCTGAACACCTAAGGCCGGCCCTGGGTAGAACACAGCAACTCATAACATACATCTCCTCTAACAGGTTTCCTGCACCATTCTAGTAGACACATATTTTACCTCTTCATATATGCCTGTCACTGCCTCACACCCCTGATATATTTATACATAGTTATTAGATGTCCCCTCAGTCGCCTTTTGTCTAAAGTGAATAACCCTAATTTTGATAATCTTTCAGGGTACTGTAGTTCCCTCATTCCCGTAATTACTTTAGATGCCCTCCTCTGGACCCTCTCCAGCTCTGCTATGTCTGCCTTGTTCACAGGAGCCCAGAACTGTACACAGTACTCCATGTTAGTGAGGAGCGGCAGGGGCAATATTCGAATTTGCGATATATCACAAATATTTAGGCGAATATTCGCCAATAATTCGTGATTTTGTGATATTCTTTTCGATTGGGCTATTATGCGCGCACGCGCACGTACGCACGTATTAGCTACATAAGTGATGAAAATGGTTGGCAGCAACTTTCGAGATAGTGAGGAATAACTCCTGATCAGGGTAAGTAATTGTACATTACAGCACTGTTTTAGATTAAAATTCCATGCATGTCATAACAATAGCTTTATATGCAGATAGAGTTTTTCAAAGTATTCGAGATCGCGCAAATTGCCACTATTGATTCCAATATTTTAGCGCAATACATACAACTTCACCTTTAATCAGGTCTGACAACATAATACTGATTGCTGAACTTAGTATAGTTGTGACATCATAGCACTATGTCTGTAGCATGTCTGTATGGACAGCGGAGAAATCTCTCTCACATGCACATTGCACATTTATTCTCCTGCCACACTCTATAACCTACACTATCCAACACTAACTATATGGATTATATATTTCAGCTAACTATCTTTATAACCTACACTACACCCTGCTCTGGACCCTATCAGTTATTCAGCTACACAATTCCCTATTACTATCTAACACTAACTATCTGGAATATTTATATGCAATTTGGAAAGTAATTTGAAAAAGCACAGCACAGTATTCCAGCTCCTCTCTCTCTCACATGAAACTCCACAAAATGGCTGCTGGGGAGTGAAGGGGTAGGTAACTTTCCTATTGGTTGTTAGGTATGTTGCTAAGCTGTGACAAAGCCTTCTCATTAGCCCACAAGCTAGAAGAAGGGAGGGATGATCACCTGATGTGTACTGTGTTAAAAAAAATAAAAATAATAATATTCGTCATTACGAATATATAGCACTATATTCTAAATATTCGCAAATTCTCAAAGTGCAGATATTCACAAAAAAATAATTGTAATACGAATATTCGCGCTCAATACTACTCCATGTGTGGTCTGACTAGTGATTTGTAAAGTGGTAGGACTATGTTCTCATCACGGGCATCTATGCCCCTTTTGATGCAACCCATAATCTTATTGGCCTTGGCAGCAGCTGCCTGACACTGTTTCTACTGCTTAGGCTACTTTCACACTAGCGCTTGATCGGATCCGTTCTGAACGGATCCGATCATATTAATGCAGACGGAGGCTCCGTTCAGTACGGATCCGTCTGCATTAATAACTTAGAAAAATTTCTAAGTGCGAAAGTAGCCTGAGCGGATCCGTTCAGACTTTCAATGTAAAGTCAATGGGGGACGGATCCGCTTGAAGATTCAGCCATATGGTGTCATCTTCAAGCGGATCCGTTCCCATTGACTTACATTGTAAGTCTGAACGGATCCGCACGGCCAGGCGGACAGCTGAACGCTGCAAGCAGCGTTCAGCTGTCCGCCTGGCCGTGCGGAGGCGAGCGGAGCGGAGGCTGAACGCCGCCAGACTGATGCAGTCTGAGCGGATCCGCATCCATTCAGACTGCATCAGGGCTGGACGGAAGCGTTCTGCTCCGCTCGTGAGCTCCTTCAAACGGAGCTCACGAGCGGACAGCAGAACGCTCGTGTGAAAGTAGCCTTAGTTTGCTGTTCACTAAAATTCCTAGGTCCTTTTTCATGTCAGTGTTACCGAGTGTTTTACCATTTAGTATGTACAGGTGACTTGCATTATTCCTTCCCATGTGCATAACTTTACATTTGTCAGTGTTAAACCTCATCTGCCACTTATCTGCCCAAGCCTCCAATCTATCCAGATTCCTCTGTAACAGTATACTGTCCTCTTCAAAAATTGATATTTTACTGTGCAAGCCTTCTACAAGATCATTATTAAATATGTTGAAGAGAATAGGGCCCAATACTGACCCCTGTGGTACCCCAATATTGACAGTGACCCAATCTGAGTGTGTACCATTAATAACCACCCTCTGACACAGTGTAGTGACACAGTTTATATATATTATAAGGGGTGTAGCTATAGTGGGTTCAGAGGAAGCAGTCACTACCAGGCCCAGGAGTCTGAGGGGACCCAAAGACCCTTGGGCCACATAAGAAGACAGCAGTATTATAGAAAGTGCATGGTGGTCAAGTTACACCTCTGGCTGGAGGGAAGGGGTTAGGTCAAGAATTTGGCATGGTAGGGCGAGGGGGAATGCCTCAGGCAGCATAAAAGCTATGTGCTTCCCTGCCCCATGGCCACAGAGCACTGAGTGAAGGGGGGCCCAAGCTGAACTTTTACACCAGGGCCCATCAGCTTTTAGCTACGCCCCTGTTTATTATATAATTCTACGTATAATTCAAACTTTTTGGTTTCTGCCACACAAAGTCTCCAGCATAGATTAGGGGCACGTGCCCTTACTCAAGGAGAATGTGTCATATATATTTTTTACTAACTGAAAACAGATAAATGTGATAGATAGTTTTTTTTTTAATATACTGCATGCACAGTTCTTTCTGTGAGGCTGATGCCAGCACAGGGATAGGAGACCATGCAGGTGCTTAGGTGACAAGTAAAAGCGCTCATGCAAGATTACAGTGCAGCCTCAGAATGACATCAGAGGAACTAGGAGGGGACTTGAGGACGAGGGGAGGTGCTGGGCTCACTCAGAATGGGATCGGCTTGGCTCCACTGACAGTTAGGACAGCCACTTGGACTCTTTTCACAGGTGATTTGCATATATATATAAAATATTTTTTTCAGCAAAACTACAGCATTCATAAGTTACATACTGGTATATTTCTGATGTGGTGTAGGAGACTTCAAATAACAAGTAATCAGGTCTATATGCACAATCTTGCTGACAGAATCCCTTTAACACACAGAACAGAGTGTTGGCTCCTTTTCAGCCCACCGGCACTAACCTACTGACTTTTCTTGGTTAGGGACTCAGCTTTCTTACATTGTCACTTTAGCAGGGAGGGAAACTGCCTCTCCTCCCATGTTCTACTCTCCAGCAGCCGATTCGTGTCAAAGAATGCTCCATCCACCTCCATCACAGGCAAGCTGATCAGGTATTGATGGCCTATCCTGAACCCCTTTAGGGTCAGAGGGAATACTGCGAGATTTCACTATTATTTTTCAATCTAGATGATTAAAATATTCATCAAGAATCCTTGAAAAATATGTTCTAGATAAAAAAAAACTGATTTAAATAATATATTGTGCAGGGGCGTAGATAAGTGGGGGGGATGGGGGGGATAGGGGGGATAGGGGGGTTCAACCCCCCCCCCAGAGTGTCTGTCCTCCTAACCTGCCAGAGAACGTCCCGGGCGTGCCGCTGCCTGCAATAGCGGCGCGGGCAGTGCAGGGGGGCAGGTACAGCGGCACAAGTAACTCACAGACACACACAGGGCAGCCAGGCAGGGATGACGCTGATGATCACATGGCATGCACGCTGCCTCCAGGCTCCGCCTCCGCCTGTCGTAGGTCTGGACCCCGGCCAGCTTCCTGCCTGCGCGTGCCTGCTACTCCTGGGCGGCGGCTGACAGAGCACAGAGCCTGGAGATCTCAGAAGATTAGAAGAGAGAGAGAAGAAAGAAAAAGAAGTAGTTTGAGAGAGAGAGAGAGACTCTGGAGCACTAGTGTAAGTAAAAGTAATAGTTAAAAAAGAAAATCAAGAAGATTCAAAGCCCACCCCCACCCCCCACACCAGGCTACAGACAGTGTAAATTCATATATTTAGTCCAGCCCCCAGACTCTTATGAATTGAGGGAACTGGCCACCACCATGCTGGTCCACATATTGTGCAGGCTGCATGGTTTGATGTATTTTTTCTAGTCTCCTCAACAATAAAGAAACGCAATTTCTTATGGAAATTACAATAGTAAGCTAGCATGTGATGTGCCATGCGTGCCATAGACTGTCACTCCAGACTGGAGGGGGTAGGTACCAATTACGAGTCTTTTTAAAACATGTGTTTTCCATATGGTGTCAAACAACTAAATCGGTATTGCTCAAGGTAAAGGATTGGTTTGGGAATGATATGGCTGGTATATTTTTCTCCAACCCTGGTGTGTCTGCTAGATAAAGTCTTCTAATTTGAGAAAGCTGAACCGCCCCCCAGGAAAAAAAATTATCTACGGCCCTGATATTGTGTCCTGATGCCACATTTCTAGTCATACTTTGCACCAACCCTTGTCTATCTAGGCCCATACTCTTTTCTGTTGTATTCAATTGTCCACAACTAATCTGGTTACAATCAACTAAGCAGTTGCATATTGGACTGGTGAAAAATGACAATGTGAGAAGAGATATGTAGATTGAATTCACTCTCTGATCATTTCCTCGTATGTTGTAACAGTCTTTTAATGTCTCTTTTACCATTCAGACTGGCTCCACTATTGTACATGTGGACTGCAGCTGCCAGGCTCATTTTTCTTACTAATCGGCCAAAGCTGCTTGTCTTTGGTAGTCATGGCACTTAATGAAATTCAAAGTTCTGGTTCTCATTTACAGTATAAAGATCTCAGCAATTCTACACTTTCCAACGTCTTACTGTATCCCTGCTTATCTCTCTATCCATGTTCTGGAGCCTGTCAGTTTCCTAGAGCTATTGCAACACCTCACTTTACCTAATCATTCATAATACAATAAGAAATACATGTGAGACTGTATTAGTATTGTCACTTTTGATGTCATTAGCTTAGTAAATCAATTTCCTATCATATATAACTGAATATTAGTGTTGATCTAGCACCATAGTGCTCGGGTGCTCGGGCCGAACCCATCGGGATGCCCGAGCACCCGAGTATAATGGAAGTCATAGGGAGAACCCGAGCATTAAACCAGGCGCCCCCTGCTCTGAAGAGGGAAGGGTGTCTGGTTCATAGGAAAAGGTCAGAAATTGATGAAAAAAACACCAAAATGCTTTGGGATTGGGAACAGCATGGGGAGGATGTCTGGATGCAGTGTCAGACTGGGGTACCTAGGGACCACCAGTAAAATTTTCGTTTTTTATATGAACATAAGCTGGTTGAGGTGCTGTACATTGAATATATGTATGTAGTGTACTAAATCTAATATGTTATGTGCAACTTGTGCAGGGGGTGGGAGACTAGGGGCCCATCTTGCTCTGTTGTCAGAGTAGTACGCCAATTTTACAGACTAACAATAATACGCACCAAACCGAAGATAAAATCGATTTTAGAGAAAACATAGTTAGGAAACATTCTTTCCTGTATATTTATTTTATATAAAATGCAAGTGCTGCCAAAAATTACAAGGAAGAGGTACTCCGATACAACCTGCATATCACATAAAGGAGGGCCTCATTCACATTGTGGTACAATTGTTCATAAAGCCTATGCACTAAGTGAAAGGGCTGCCAAAAAATTACAAGGAACCGACACTCCAATACACCCTTTATTTCACATAAAGGAGGGCATCATACACACCCTTGAAAAATTATGATTGATGGCCTGCTGGTGACCCTTAAAAACATTTGGAGCAAGGACCTGCTGGTGACCCTCTAAAACATTATGGGCGAGGGCCTGCAGCCGCTTTGGTGACTCTAGATAACCTGGGGTCGTTCACATGTCCCCATAACGGTGACGATCCATTCGGATGTCTGTCCTATCAACTTTCGATGTTATTCTCATGACCCGCCGAGCTGCTTTCAGGACACCAAAGCCTTTGGGTTCTAGGGGGAGTATGGTTTCAAAGCTGAAAAAGTACACTGTATGTCACTGTAAAGGGGGAATATTAATCACCAATATTTATGCAAATATCGATAATTAATATTCATAAATAGGAGGAGCCGTCTATTGATGACTCCGCCAATTATACCTTTATATAATAATAACACAATACTTTCGCTATACTTTACACTATACACTAATCACTACGCTAGCTGCATGCGCCTAGCTAACTCACTACCGCTAACAAGTACACGCTACACAAAGGGTACAAATATAACAGTATTTATTAACACCTGATGCACACGATATACAGTAAATACACAGCACTACAAATATACAATCCTAAACTACACTACACGTTCCCAAATTCCACCCATAAACTAACTATACAGTTCACACATACAAGTATATAACAACCCACCCCACCTGACTAATTCTATCCCTAAGGTACGACAAGGGTTAACGGTGGCACTGCAGGGGTGTATGCAGGCCACCGACCCAAATACAGCACGGCTCTTTCTTCCGGAGCGCAGGAAGCGCTCGCCTTCCAGGTGGGGGTCCGGTCGGGGGGCCTCTCCTGAGCGCAGGATGCGCTCCTCTTCTAGGTGGGGGCCCTGACCCTCGCTCCCGGATATTTAACCCCGGCGGCCCGCACTCCCGCGCCGCCCACCAGGGGGCATGCGCGCGCCCATCATCCACGTGGGCCGGCGCAGTGATATGACGTCACTGCGCCGGCCCGCACATCGGGGACACGCTGCAGGCGGGAGAAGCGTTTGATCTCCCGCCTGTGGCACTCTGCATTCCGGAATGCGCTTAACAGAAGGAGGGGAGGCTTCTCCCCTTCTTCAATCATGCGTAATTATCTCCAGCGGCGCTGGAGATAATTACAACAAAGGGCTCAGATTCTGTTGAATCTGAGCTCTTTGTATCCATCAGGATGACCGGACCCTTGTCCGGTCATTCTGATGCAATTAGCCAGATTGCATCGGTGTGAATGCTTGGGGCATATTCACACTGATGCACCTGGTTTCAGGTGTAGGGGGGGGAATACAGGGAGTGCAGAATTATTAGGCAAATGAGTATTTTGACCACATCATCCTCTTTATGCATGTTGTCTTACTCCAAGCTGTATAGGCTCGAAAGCCTACTACCAATTAAGCATATTAGGTGATGTGCATCTCTGTAATGAGAAGGGGTGTGGTCTAATGACATCAACACCCTATATCAGGTGTGCATAATTATTAGGCAACTTCCTTTCCTTTGGCAAAATGGGTCAAAAGAAGGACTTGACAGGCTCAGAAAAGTCAAAAATAGTGAGATATCTTGCAGAGGGATGCAGCACTCTTAAAATTGCAAAGCTTCTGAAGCGTGATCATCGAACAATCAAGCGTTTCATTCAAAATAGTCAACAGGGTCGCAAAATAACGTGTGGAAAAACCAAGGCGCAAAATAACTGCCCATGAACTGAGAAAAGTCAAGCTTGCAGCTGCCAAGATGCCACTTGCCACCAGTTTGGCCATATTTCAGAGCTGCAACATCACTGGAGTGCCCAAAAGCACAAGGTGTGCAATACTTAGAGACATGGCCAAGGTAAGAAAGGCTGAAAGACGACCACCACTGAACAAGACACACAAGCTGAAACGTCAAGACTGGGCCAAGAAATATCTCAAGACTGATTTTTCTAAGGTTTTATGGACTGATGAAATGAGAGTGAGTCTTGATGGGCCAGATGGATGGGCCCGTGGCTGGATTGGTAAAGGGCAGAGAGCTCCAGTCCGACTCAGACGCCAGCAAGGCGGAGGTGGAGTACTGGTTTGGGCTGGTATCATCAAAGATGAGCTTGTGGGGCCTTTTCGGGTTGAGGATGGAGTCAAGCTCAACTCCCAGTCCTACTGCCAGTTTCTGGAAGACACCTTCTTCAAGCAGTGGTACAGGAAGAAGTCTGCATCCTTCAAGAAAAACATGATTTTCATGCAGGACAATGCTCCATCACACGCGTCCAAGTACTCCACAGCGTGGCTGGCAAGAAAGGGTATAAAAGAAGAAAATCTAATGACATGGCCTCCTTGTTCACCTGATCTGAACCCCATTGAGAACCTGTGGTCCATCATCAAATGTGAGATTTACAAGGAGGGAAAACAGTACACCTCTCTGAACAGTGTCTGGGAGGCTGTGGTTGCTGCTGCACGCAATGTTGATGGTGAACAGATCAAAACACTGACAGAATCCATGGATGGCAGGCTTTTGAGTGTCCTTGCAAAGAAAGGTGGCTATATTGGTCACTGATTTGTTTTTGTTTTGTTTTTGAATGTCAGAAATGTATATTTGTGAATGTTGAGATGTTATATTGGTTTCACTGGTAAAAATAAATAATTGAAATGGGTATATATTTGTTCTTTGTTAAGTTGCCTAATAATTATGCACAGTAATAGTCACCTGCACACACAGATATCCCCCTAAAATAGCTAAAACTAAAAACAAACTAAAAACTACTTCCAAAAATATTCAGCTTTGATATTAATGAGTTTTTTGGGTTCATTGAGAACATGGTTGTTGTTCAATAATAAAATTATCCTCAAAAATACAACTTGCCTAATAATTCTGCACTCCCTGTATATATATATAATATACATGTGTATTGATGCTTGGGGCACATCCATACACATGTATACATTAATCATACATTCTAAGGGGGATTATAGATAACAAGGGGCCGCAGTCATATATAAACATATATACACTAAGGGGGCACATATTTCCCACAGGGGCCACCATGAGCCCCTGGGGATCACCATGGGCAGACGTGCGCAGATGCTGGGCACATCTGCGCACATCATCTCATGATGCGGTGGTAATGTATGCATATATACCATACATGCCCGCACGTGTTTGCAGGCATGCATATATATATGCATACGTCTCAACCTTTCTTCAACAATCCCCCTGTTGTCGGACTATATAATGCGACAATATATTGGGGGAACGGCTTGAGATATATTTGCCCCCTCCCTCAACCCCATCTTAGGTGGAAGTTCAAGAAGAACTGTAGTGCACACTGATCTTTAGGTACTTAGACATCCCTCTTCCACCGACCTGCCCTTCACCGTAACCTACTCCTCCGTCCACAGGATACACCGTCTTCTTCTTGACATCTTTAAGATACCACACACCCACAGTCTCTCGGTTAACTGGCTTTTCTTTAACAGTCTTTTAGTGTCGGCCACCCCCACTTTGGAGTGACCACACCCCCACAGTCTCTCGGTAATTCTGCCGATCTTCAGGTAGGGCCCGCCTCCAAGGAATCTGGAGCGGGTTCACCCTCGCAGTCTTTAACTGGCCTTTCTTTCGTAGTCTTTTAGTGTCGGCCACCCCCACTTTGGAGTGGCCACACCCCCACAGTCTCTCGGTAGTTCTGCCGATCTTCAGGTATGGCCCGCCTCCAAGGAATCTGGAGCGGGTTCACCCTCACAACCTCAGTCCCAACTTTCTTCAATCCAACATCTGTTTCCATCTTGATGGGTGCGGTTCTCCCGTGGACAGATTAATAGGTCCTTACAAGGCAGGTCAGACTCTTAAGCGGCGATGTCACAGTACCTAAATTCTACTGCGGAGAACACCTCCGCCACACTACACATCCAGCCCTTCCCTTAAGAACTTCACCGTTCCAGGGTTCAAGGTGGCAAATGAATGATGCCTGTCCCTATCGTGACCTAACCTTATCCCCATTCACACAAAATACATGTCACATCCCTCCCAACACCACCAAATTCCATTATGTGTGTACCCATAGAGACTCACGCAACCTGGCATATCTCTACACCTCCAAAGACCCCGGTAGGTCGTAGACCCCCGTGTCAATGGGAAACGACTATAGGATGCAAATGTGTACAGTCAAATATAGGCTGTCACACATTTGCACCTAGAGTGTCTATGGGTACACAATCGACCGACAAACAAAATCAATAAATACAATGTGCTATGGGGTTTCAGGGTAGTACAGGTTATACGTCCCGAACCCTCATAGGAAACAAAGTGTGTCCATACAATATTTGGCTACAGGAACAAGGTTTGAGTTATGTCCTGAGCCTCCTCCTCCGGATAGTTCTGTAAAGTTCTTTCTGGTTCTGGTGTATTTGGTCAATAAGTCCCTTGACCCTCCGAATGTAGATGACGATGACCAGGACCAGAAGTTTCACTGGGTGAAACAAGTGATAATATGCTCTTCCGCCCGAACGTCTCCAAGTCTTCCTCCAGACTCTGAGATAAAATTTTGAAGCGCACACGTTACACTGCAGATGTAGCCCTGGTAAGGTCACTGTCAGAAGCAGACACCGTCTATGGAAAAATTACATTGTATGTCACAGATAAATTTTTGAAGCGCGCATGTTACACTGCAGATGTGGTCCTGGTAAGGTCACTGTCAGAAGCGGACACCGTCTACGAAAAAAGTACACTGGATGTCACTGATATTTTATGGATGTGCACACGTTACACGGCCTATTACACAGTATTTAGCTCAGGATGCGCTAAAAACATATATTGCTGCTGGCACACACAATAGTCCTTAAAAGGACTTTTGGGTCTCTGAAAAGTTTTTGGTATAAAAATCTTCCTATTACACTCCTTACACTGTCTGTCCCTTCCTATGCACAGCTCTCCCTAACACTGAGCAATTTAGCGCAGGTTGCACTACAAACATATATTGCTGCTGTCGCACACAATAGTCCTTACAAGGAAAAAAAATATTCAATTATACTCCCTACACTCTCAGTCCCTTCCTATGTTCAGCTCTCCCTGACTACGAATGAGCCGAACACGCGTCATCGGGTGCTATATAGCACCCGATGATGCGTTCTGGCCAGCCAATCACTGTAATGCCAGTAGCCAACATGGCATAGCAGCCAAGAAACATGCAGGGAGGAGACTCGAGCATGGCGCTCGAGCACATGCGGTACTCGGCCGAGTACCACCATGTGCCGAGCATCAAGATGCTCGAGCCGAACAGGTGTGCGATCATCACTACTGAATATCATAAGTTGGCTGCGGAACTAGAAATGAATGAACCCCACAGAAAATTTTTGAACAGGACCTTCCCTCCGAGCATCAAGATGCTCGAGCCGAACAGCATGCTCGTTCATCACTACTGAATATCATAAGTTGGCTGCAGAACTAGAAATGAATGAACCCCACAGCAAATTTTTGAACAGGACCTTCCCTCCCCCAGTAACCCCTCCAACCCTCAATACTGCAGCTAGTCAAGATCGTTCTCTCAGACCAGGCCAGGCTGTTGCTCTGTCCATTTTCTGCTTGTGTATACTGTATGCCATGTCATAGTATATACTGTCATTGTATATAATGTTATTGTTTAGTACTATTTATTCTCTTCCTGTGCGGGCCCCTTCTGAGTTCTGGCCCCGTAGCAGCTGCTTTTCCTACATGCACTATAGCTACATCCCTGCCATAAGTTTATCCTTTTGTTTCCCATGTTCGAGACTTATGGATAAAAAAAGTTATCCTCTATCCCCTGAATAGGAGGTAGCTGCTAGATCAGTATGTTTCAAACCACTGGGACCCCCACCTATTATGAGATTAGAGGTCCCTTGTTTGAATGGAGTAGTGGTCCAGTCTACGGATTACCATTTACTGTCTATGTGAATGACAGATATAGCTGAGTACTGTACTTGGCTTTTTGAGTCCCATAGTGAATGAAGCTGTAGTGCACATGGTAGACCAACTCTCTGTTCAAACATGTTGCTAACTTGATATTACTGGAATACCTCTGTAATAATAACCGTAATAAATAACTGTGGAATGAACGGCATTCTTCCCTAACCCTTCATACTCATACACATAGGCGAGTGTCCAGTGGCCTATTTCTAATGAGAACAAAAAAGATTGGGCATGTTGAAATCCAAACTCTACCCTTCCAATCCCAAACCCTTCTTTCTGCTGCCTGGGGAGAGTTGAGATACCCCATAAATGGCAGACTTCGTCTACGTTCATCTAATGTGTATGGCTACCTTAATTTACTGTTTCTGTAATTGTATGGAAATTACATTGTAATTGTTTTAATCTCAACATCTGACCCATTTGCTGTCTGCATCAGTTAAGGATATTTTGAGAACCTTTAAGACTTAATTTTAATTGAAGTTGGCACCTTCCAGCTTCAAAACTTCTTTTTGGCCAGATGTTGTTGTAGAAAATTTTATATTGATGGCCTATCCTGAGAATAGACCATCAATATTAGATTAGTGAGGGTCCGCTTCTGCCAACTTCCGTGCTCATGGAGCGCCCCCATCACCATGGGAACGTCTCAATATACTAGAATGTACTGTCGGATTTGAGAATTACGTTGAAATCGCAATTCGATTAATTCAAGTTATAATAATCGAATTGCGATTTCAACTTTTTAAAATTTTTGTTAGAGCAATATTAAGAATATTCGTAAAATACACATATAGATTGTAGTTTAGCTAGTATACTGCTATAGTAATTTTTTTAATAGTGTACATATTTTACAAAACTTAAGTTCAGAAGATGCAAAAAAATTAGAGAAAAAAAGGATTATAGCACTATATTAGCTAAATTACAATCTATATGTGTATTTTATGAAAATTTGTAATATTGCTCTAACTTCATCTTTTAGAATACTACGAATATTCTAAAAGACGAAGTTAGAGCAATATTAAGAATATTCGCAAAATACACATATAGATTGTAATTTAGCTAATATACTGCTATAGTAATTTTTTTAATAGTGTACATATTTTAAAAAACTTAAGTTCAGAAGAGGCAAAAAAATTAGAGAAAAAAAAAAGGATTTTAGCACTATATTAGCTAAATTACAATCTATATGTGTATTTTACAAAAATTCTTAATATTGCTCTAACTTCGTCTTTTTGAATATTACGAATATTCTAAAAGACGAAGTTAGAGCAATATTAAGAATATTCGTAAAATACATATATTAGCCTAGCCATAGTCAATTAGTCATAGGAACGTTGCCTTATACCATCAAACGAAAAATCACAATACGCGATTAATTAAATCGCATATTATTCGCGATGAATGGAATGATTACGAATATTTGATTTCGACGACTATAACACGAATATTCAATCGAATATTCGCGAAATATCGCGAAATCGAATATGGCACCTCCCGCTCATCACTATTTAATCCCTGTTACGTGACGTCCCCAATCTGGGGTCCATTTATTAAATAGATTTTTTCGAACGGAGAGATGGTTAAAAAACGCTGATCATAATGAAGCAACGGCCTTATCTGGGGTGTGGCAACATTGCCAACACACTCATAGAGGTGATGATCGCTTCATTGGGATACGCAAGCCCCTTCACCACAACAAGGTACCGATCACGAAGGGGAATTGACACATGTATGTGCCTTTTTTTTGTTTTGTATTTGCAGCCACAGTGCAGCACTAGAGGCCAGAAAAATTAGGCATGTACACATGCCTGAAAAATTAGGTATTGTTGCCGGAAAAATTTATGTTTTCCAGGCAGAAAGGTGACTAAAACATTGCGGCTTGAACTCTAGTTGGTGGCGGAGAATTCACGAAAGTCATCCGGTATGCAGACATTAAATACAGCAGCGTGGGGACCATTTTGAGGCCAAGGCATGTCATCAGGCTTTTTGTTAGTCAAACGTATCCCCCACTGTCAGTCCCTTTGGGATCCATGCCTCATTCATCTTAATGAAGGTGAGGTAATCAACACTTTTTTGACCGAGGCGACTTCTTTTGTCAGTGACAATGCCTCCTGCTGCACTGAAGGTCCTTTCTGACAGGACACTTGAAGCGGGGCAGGCCAGAAGTTCTATCGCAAACTGGGATAGCTCAGGCCACAGGTCAAGCCTGCACACCCAGTAGTCAAGGGGTTCATCGCTCCTCAGAGTGTCGATATCTGCAGTTAAGGCAAGGTAGTCTGCTACCTGTCGGTCGAGTCGTTCTCTGAGGGTGGACCCCGAAGGGCTGTGGCGATGCGTAGGACTGAAAAATCTCTGCATGTCCTCTATCAACAACACATCTGTAAAACGTCCTGTCCTTGCCGCCGTGGTCGTGGTAGGAGGAGGATTACTTTCACCTCTTCCCCAGTTAGATTCCCGTTGTGCTGTGACATCCCCCTTATAAGCTGTGTAAAGCATATTTTTTAGTTTGGTTTTGAACTGCTGCATCCTTTCTGACTGTCGGTAATTTGGTGACATTTCCGCCACTTTCTGCTTATACCGGGGGTCTAGTAGCGTGGCCACCCAGTACAGGTCATTCTCCTTCATCCTTTTTATACAAGGGTCCCTCAACAGACATGACAGCATGAAAGACCCCATTTGCAAAAGGTTGGATGCCGAGCTACTCATTTCCCGTTCCTCGTCCTCACTGATGTCATTGACAGTCTGTTCTTCCCCCCAGCCACGTACAACACCACGGGTCCCAGATAGGTGACAACAACGAGCACCCTGGTGGGATGCCTGCTGTGGTTGGTCTTCGTCCACCTCAAAGCCACATTCCTCCTCTGACTCCTCTTCCTCATACTCCTCTTGCAGCGTTGCCGCAGGTCCGGCAAGCGATGATGACAAGTGTGTTTCTGGTGGTGATGGTGACCACAACTCTTCCTCTTCACGCTCATCTACAGCCTGATCCAGCACTCTTCGCAGGGCATGCTCCAGGAAGAAAACAAATGGGATGAGGTCGCTGATGGTGCCTTTGGTGCGACTGACTAGGTTTGTCACCTCCTCAAAAGGACGCATGAGCCTACAGGCATTGCGCATGAGCGTCCAGTAACGTGGCAAAAAAATTCCCAGCTCCGCAGAGGCTGTCCTAGCACCCCGGTCATACAAATACTCGTTGACGGCTTTTTCTTGTTGGAGCAGGCAGTCGAACATTAGGAGTGTTGAATTCCAACGTGTCGTGCTGTCGCAAATCAAGCGCCTCACTGGCATGTTGTTTCGGCGCTGAATGTCTGAAAAGTGCGCCATGGCCGTGTAGGAACGCCTGAAATGGCCACACACCTTCCTGGCCTGCTTGAGGACGTCCTGTAAGCCTGGGTACTTAGACACAAAGTGTTGCACGATGAGATTCAACACATGTGCCATGCATGACACATGTGACAACTTGCCCAAATTCAATGCCGCCAACAAATTGCTTCCGTTGTCACACACCACTTTGCCGATCTCCAGCTGGTGCGGGGTCAGCCACTGATCCACCTGTGCGTTCAGGGCGGACAGGAGTGCTGGTCCGGAGTGACTCTCTGCTTTCAGGCAAGTCAACCCCAAGACAGCGTGACACTATCGTATCCCGGATGTGGAATAGCCCCTGGGAAGCTGGGGGGATTCAGTTGATGTGCAGCCAGACGCCGCAGCAGAAGAGGACTCAGCCAAGGAGGTTATCGAAGAGGATGGAGTAGGAGGAGTAGAGGAGGTGGAAGTAGGCCTGTCTGCAAGTCGAGGCGGTGTCACCAACTCCGCTGCAGAGCCACGCATTCCATGCTTGGCAGCCATCTGCAGGTTGACCCAATGCTCAGTGTAGGTGATATACCTGCCCTGACCGTGCTTTGCAGACCAGGTATCAGTGGTCAGATGGACCCTTGCCCCAATACTGTATTCCAGAGATGCCATGACTTCCTTTTAAATCACTGAGTAGAGGTTTGCAATGACGGCATTCTGGTGGTGGCAACAGCATGCGTTGATTGGCGTGCTGTCTGGCTGACCCCGGGTGCCGATACATGCTGTCTGACTGTGCCACTAGCTCCTTGCGACAACCTCCCCCTGCTTCCAACTCGTCTCCTCCTTCTCTCTGTCTCCACTTCTGAACTTTCCCCCTCTTCTTCTTCTCTTCGAGCAGGCACCCACGTGGCATCCACAGACACATCGTCATCATCAACCACTTCACTTGTATCTGACACCTCAGCAAAGGAAGCAGCAGCGGGTACATCATCATCATCATCATCACACTGTACGTCCATGTTTGTAATGCTGCCTGACTGAGACATATCCCTGTTATCTACATCCTCTGGCAATAATGGTTGCGCATCACTAATTTCATCCAACTGATGTGTAAATAACTCCTCTGAGGGATCAAGTGAAGCGGCTGTGGTGGTAGTGGTGGTGGTGGCGGCGGGCGGGAGAGTGGTAACTTGAGAGCAGGTGACCAAAGCTGAGCTGGAGGAGGATGGTGCGTCAAGGTTCTTAGCGGAAGCTGTTGAAGATTGGGTGTCCTGTGTAAGCCAATCAACTATTTTCTCAGAATTTTTTGGGTTCAGGGTACGTGGCCTCTGAACACTGGGCATTATTCCAGGGCCAGTGGAAATCACAGAACCATGACCACGACGGCCTCTGCGGGGTGGCCTGCCTTTGCCTGTCAATTTTTTTTGATAAGTGGTACTATGCGTGCAAGGTACTGTGCCACCCTATATAAGTGGTGGGCAGTGGGCACAGTACAGTCTGTGTGGGCCTGACACACACGGGCTTGCAACTGTGATTATATCACAGAAAAATATTAAATAATTTTTTTTTCTATTTGCAAGGTATTTGAGTGAGTGACACCCTGTAACGGTATGAGTGGAGGCCTAGCCACTAGCCAGTGGCCACAATACAGTTTGTGTGGGCCTGACACACACGGGCTTGCAACTGTGATTATATCACAGAAAAATATTAAATAGAATCTTTTTTATTTGCAAGGTATTTGAGTGAGTGACACCCTGTAACGGTATGAGTGGAGGCCTAGCCACTAGCCAGTGGCCACAATACAGCCTGTGTGGGCCTGACACACACGGGCTTGCAACTGTGATTATATCACTGAAAAATATTAAATATAATTTTTTTTTATCTGCAAGGTATTTGTGACTCACACCCTGTAACGGTATGAGTGGAGGGCTAGCCAGTGGCCACAATACAGTCTGGGGCCAGACACACACTGGCTTGCAACTGGGATTATATCACAGAAAAATATTAAATTGATTAAATTTTTTTTATCTGCAAGGTATTGTCTGTGACAATACCTTGCACAGACAATACATGAATTGTGTGCACAAAGTACTGATGTACCAGCCCTGAAAAGGGCTTTTTGTGGTGCTGTCAGGATGCTGTCCTTACAGCAGATGAGTCTGTGGACACAGAACACTGCCCTAGCTAACGCTTTCCCTATTAGATCAGCAGCAGCAGCACTGTCCCTCCTCTCACTAAGAATGCAGCTTCCGAATGAATCTAAAATGGATGCTGTCCAGGAGGTGGGAGGGTCTGGGAGGGAGGGTCTGCTGCTGATTGGCTGGAATGTGTCTGCTGACTGTGAGGTACAAGTTTACTCAATGATGATGTATAGGGGGCGGACCGAACATCGCATATGTTCGCCCGCCGCAGCGAACGTGAACAAGCTTTGTTCGCCGGCGAATAGTTCGGGCCATCACTATTGTTCTGATTTTGATTACCTAACCTGAGGACAGGTCATTAATATTACACACTTGGAAAACCCCTTTAATTACCCTCTACAACTGCTGCTGAGGAAATATAGTATTACATGCTGGTCATTGAAATTAATACATGGACTGGTTGGGTCTCCAGAGCAAGAGATATTCTTTATGAACAGCTGTCCATTCTGGTGGAAGAGTGAGGATCTCCCTCTATGATTTCCATATGTTCTATTTGGACTTATGGAAAAGGGGTTGTCCTTTCAAATGTCTCCTTTTCTGCCTCTTGATTGTTTGGTGGCCATAGAAAGCATCAATGCCTTTCAAATTTTACAATTTTTTTTCCCATCCCTTAGTATTAGGTCATCTTGGATGAGTTGTTTGCTCTTCCACATGTACTTTATTTTACTAATATTTACGTAAATCATATGGGATGATGTTCAACTTTACAACACTAAAGTTTTCGCTAAAACTAATTCAATACATTTCCATTTGCAACATGTAATAAAGATTTGATGTGATGTATGTCTGAAGAAGGCTCCTCCATTAGAAAATAAAGGTTTGTGTCACGCTCTGGTGTGCTGACTGGGAAGAACGGGATCCAAGTTCTTCCGAAAGATGTGAGTGCTGGAAGTAAACATGCACTTTTGATATGTCATAAATGTGTCAATATTGTAATAACCTAAACATTGTGTGAAAGGGTATGTGGCATCAAAAAATTACCAATTTAAATCCGATTTTAGACATTTTTGGTAATGGTTTAGAAATTGTCAAAGTCACAATCTAAATCTAAAAAAAATCCTGAAATCTTGCAGTTTTCAGTCTGCCCAACGAGCCTCCTAAAAGACTGACGCATCCTGTTCTGTACAGATCGCTTTTCACTAGCCATCTCATTATCATCACAGACAGGATTGCAATGATAGATAACACCTCTGTATACAGTAGATAACACAGAATGGATCTGCTATCATAATAGGAGATGTCATAGCTCCTCTTACCCCCTCCCTGCTCAATAACCCCCGCACAGGTCACACAGCATGCCCAAATCACTCACCCATAGAAGTCAATGAGTCTCCTCCAGCCTTCAGCTTTCTCCTCCTAAAAGGCCGACCACTTCCTGTTCTGTACAGATCTCTTTTCATTAGCCATCTCATTGTCATCACAGACAGGATGACGATGACAGATAATACCTCTGTGTACAGCGGATAACACAGGATCCGCTATCACAATAGGAGATGTCACAGCCCCCCCCCCAGGTCACAGAGCATGCCCACATCACTCTCCCATGGAAGTCAATAAGTCTCCGCCAGTCTCCAGGTTTCTACAGAGCGTTAGGGTGCAGTAAAACATATGTCTGATCTGAATGCTGTTTGGCAGTACGTCAGGAAAATTGGCCGCTCCTATCGTTTACAGAAAATGGAAATAAAAGTTGAAAACTAAAAACAGAATATAAGCCCGTATCTGGTTATAATTAGCATATTTAGGTGAGACATTCCAGTCCATCTTTTATACAATATTGTATTACTTTAAAATAAATCACATAAAATATATATATGTATAGTATATACAGTATAGTCTGCCTACTGTGCTACTTATTTTTTGCTGTTTTGGTCTACTGTGTTCCTGTTTTGTATGTGTTTGCAAAAGATACAAACCTATAATTTAAGCAAACCTTGACGTCCGTAGCATTTTATTTTGTGCAGCAGACTTTTATAAATTAATTGAGCAAGAAGAAACTGAGTAGGATTTCAAGACCTGAAACCAGTAGAGATTGAAAAAATCACATAAGTGATACATTCAGTCACCTGGGGCTTGACTGGATGCAGGACGGATCACTGATAGGCTCCCCTAGTTGCATGACTCAAGAAGCCCATTAGTGTCAGTACTCGCATGCTGCTCTGCTCACACTTCATCTGAAAGGCCAAGAAGTATGTGAATTTTACTGTAAAGCGCAGGTGGGAGCCTTTCCTATTAATTAGAGCAATTCGACACTTCTGTTTCTTCATTTGTGATACCCTACTGCAAAACCTTCAACTACTGAAAAATCAGTTGGGAAAAATGTGTGAATTTATACACCAGCAAGTAGCAGGAGAAGATATTAATACAGCTAAAGGTTCATTATAAGGTAATAATAGATTGCAAAACAAACACAAACAACCAAACCACAGAGAAAAGTGGTAAATGATGGCTATTAATTACTTACTAATGGTCATGAATCTGAAAGTGTCAACTACTTTGGTTAAAATGAATGTGTGCATTAGCATAAAAAGCTAATTAACCAATTCTAATGTCTAGAAATATAGAAGTATGTGGCTACGTGATAAATGGCTCTGTCTGGGTTTAAACGTTTTACTGTAAAATGGAATATATATATATATATATATATTTATGTAATGCAAGGCACCAACGAAACAGACCAGTGAGGGTGAAGTAAAAGGGGTTTATTAACAAAATAAACAAAGTCCAGGTAAACTTCACTGGGCAAACATCAGGCGAACAAAAAACAAAGGAAAGCCAGGAGTAGTCCCAATCCGTGCATAAGTCTCTGTGCAACTTGCCAGGTAAATGGATGCGTCACAGAAAATCCCGGGTCCTGGGTCCCCCTGGAACAGACGGAGTCCCAGCAAACTTCAGTCAGTAGCAAGCAGTACTGACCTGCACCTGGATAAGAAAGGATAACAGTGGGCACTGATCGACCTGGGAGGCCTCCTTTTATGTGCCTGCTAACAAATCCCAGGGCGCCAAGTGTCCACTCCTCATAGGTCATGATCCTGCCCTACACCTGTGTACAAGGCTTTGGTCAGTCATTAGTCAATTAGACCAATGCCGGCCCCCTAATCTGCTTTGAACTTGCGACCAGGTGCTATTGCCTTCGCTGGTCGGTGAAGCGCATAAGAAGCGTGTACGCGCGACCACAAATCCCCTTGAGAACCCGTTTTTAAACGTAAATGCGGATGCACAATAGGCTCTGCAAGAGTACGCGAGCGCGTCGACATGGACACCAGAATGGAATCCGCAACAGCCACCGGAGACAAGCTCGGCCGCAGCGTACTGCCACTAGCCCAGCCAAGCTGTCCCCGAAAGGCATGCAGTCTTCCCCTCCGACGCACATGTGAACGCATCCCCGCGTTGGTTCGCAAAGGGGTCGGAGCTGGTGTATCAGTGGAGAGTCGCGTAACCTGCCCCACAGCTCCACAAGGACCATTTTTGGTTACACCGGAGTGCGAAACAGGTGAGGATCTTACAATATATAGTGTGGGGACTTGCTCTGGTAGACAGGATTAGCGGACACAGTATAGAGGCAACAACAAGTTCTTTGGATCAAACAGTTCAGTGTTTTATTCACACTTTAGGCAAGTCATGGTGCACAGCAAGTTGCCAATGAAGGCTGGAATAGAGGTCTATCATCTTAAACAATGAATCCCTCTTTGTCTCGGATGCTGTGATAGCGCGAGATTGGCCAGGAGATGGCATGGACAATGCCTTGAAGAGACTCTCACAAGGAAACATCACACCCAATTTTTGTGTGGGGTGGCATAATGTACAGTAGTTGGACCCCTCCAGTCTTCATTTCAGGTACAATAACAGCTGTACATTACATTGATTTGGTGGTGGACTCAGTGGTATGGCAATCTCTGCGTAGTGTCCCACAAGCCTTTTTGAATAGGACAACACCAGGCTGCATGTTGCTCGTGCTACTGTGAGCAGCCTCTGTGGCTTAAACATGCTACAAAGTCCTGCAGCTACTCCGGAATTGTGTGCCATAGAGAACATCTGGGACATCATTGGTTGGCAATTGCAAAGGGAGCTGACAACAATTGTTCTTGATGAGTTATGCTCTTATACTCGATGCTGAATAAATCAAGATGTTTTACATATTTAGTTTCCATTTTTCTGTCATTAACATAACATCAACATGTCTATTGATCCTATGATTTCTATAATTCTAAGACTTTTCCTTCTTGGTGTTGCAGTTTCAATGCTGAGAAGTGTCAGTGAAGAGGAGACATAAAAATGTCTATGAGTGCTTTCTCAAGGAGACGTAGAATAAGTAAGTGTTAACATTTTATTTTGAAATATTTAAGAGCTACCGTATTTTTCGCCGTATAAGACGCACCGGCCTATAAGACGCACCTAGGTTTTTGAGGAGGAAAATAAGAAAAAAAATATTTTGAACCAAAAGGTGCACTTTTGGTGGGTTTTGAACTAATTGTGGTCTGTGGGTGACGCACTGTTATGGGGGATCTGTGGGTGACACTTATGGGGGATCTGTGGGTGACTGTTATGGGGGATCTGTGGGTGACACTTATGGGGGATCTGTGGGTGACACTTATGGGGGATCTGTGGGTGACACTTATAGGGGATCTGTGGGTGACACTTATGGGGGATCTGTGGGTGACACTTATGGGGGATCTGTGGGTGACACTTATGGGGGATCTGTGGGTGACACTTATGGGGGATCCTCTCTGGATGGCACTGTTATGAGGATGAGGATCTGTGAATGACAGTTATGGGGGGGATCTGTGGATGACACATATATAGCATCTTATGCTGTCATACACAGATCCCCTCCATAAGTGTCCCTGTAGTGAATGACCCTCAATACAGGGGGTGGGGGTCGCATCTGCTTTAATAATGACAGCGGGGCCCGTGCAGTGACTATTCTACTACACGGGCCCCGCTTACTGTATAATCATATCTCTCTAATAGTTAATTGTTGTATGCATGTAATCGCATAATGAGCGCTAATGAGCGCTGTGTATTACCGTACTTAAAACTAGCAGCGCTCGCCGTTCGGAGCAGAGAGGAGGCAGGAGGCAGGCCGGGAGGACGGGCGCTTGCAACGTGAGTCATACGTCACGCGCCTGCGCCGCCTGCTTCATTCATAAGTGGGCGGTGCAGGCGCGTGACGTATGACTCACGCTGCAAGTGCCCGTCCTCCCGGCCTGCCTCCTGCCTCCTCTCTGCTCCGAACGGCGAGCGCTGCTAGTTTTAAGTACGGTAATACACAGCGCTCATTAGCGCTCATTATGCGATTACATGCATACAACAATTAACTATTAGAGAGATATGATTATACAGTGAGCGGGGCCCGTGTAGTAGAATAGTCACTGCACGGGCCCCGCTGTCATTATTAATGCAGATGCCGCCCCCAGCCCCTCCTCCCTCACAGCTGATACACCCGCCGCGCGGCATCGCGGCGGGTGTATCATTGAAAACTGGGCAAAATCAGCTACATTCGCCGTATAAGACGCACTGCTATTTTCCCCCCACTTTTGGGGGGAAAAAAGTGCGTCTTATACGGCGACAAATACGGTATGTATTACAAAATAGCCAACCTAGTGAACCTATCCTAAAGGCTGCAATAAAACTCAAAGGGGTATTACTCTTTGAGATATTTATGGCCTTCATGGTTCCACTGAAAGTACTCCCACCTGTAAAAAAAAGTGGGGGTCCTCTTCTTCCCATTTGCACTTCAAAAAGGAAGAGACCTTCCATGCATGAGCACCTCTCCACCACATGTAGCCTTTGTCTGTAGTGCCACATTGGGATCAGGAGACCCCCATTATGCCGATATATAGTTTGAGGATCCCAGAGATGGTCACACAGCACACCTTTAGTACGTACCCATCTCTGCTCCTGCCTTACTTGCTGCTCTTCTTCTCTCTGACATGAAAAACACATGTGAACATCCAAAAGTAACTGGCTAGTCCAGGCCACTTCCTGGAAGCTCGGCACCAGAAACTGGAGAGCTATGGTCAACAGAGCTGCAAAAAAACTGTAGTACGATGGCATTGATGAGGTGAGGTGAGTAGGCGAGTAAAGAATTTTTAACCTATTCTGCTGCATTTTCTTAATAAATTCCCCAGAAATCTCCTTTAACCACGATGCAATGTGTCCATTATAGTCAGGCATAAACACAGTAAATAACGTGATTTACTTTGTGTCTGTAAGTTAAATAATAGTCTTATCATCTTTAACACCCTCTGATTCTGGACACTGTCATGGAGCTTAACAAGTAAAAAGCTAGTGGAAATGGATTAGAGAGGATTTACTCTATGAATGGATTACATGCTAAATGAGTAAATGTTGCGATCACACAATGTGCACTGCTTTACTTTACTTATTAGCAAGAGAAGGTGTGATTTACTGCAGGATTTATACCTACATGGCTGTGTCTCTTTAATTCACATATATGGTTCCTGTGCATAGTGGTGAATATTAATATCATAACGGTATTGTTACCTACCAAAAGTAGGGCATAATGCAGGTATCTTTCAATCAAGCTTGTATTCTGCTGCCAGGGACAGTGAAGGAAAAGGCTAGAATAACAAAGGGGAAAGGGTACAATAAGGACAGGCAAGGAAAATTGTCAGCCAGGGAGCGAGAAGTGAAGAGCTGAGGCTGCCTGTGCATCCTAGCACAACTACAGTTGCTGCAAACCTCAAAAGCAGTTACTTATATGAACATCCTTTCATTATTTATCCCATTTTCACAGAAATCCATTTTTTTGGGGGGTGGAATAAGCGAAAACTGTACAACATGTGTTCTACCATCCATCTAACATAGCATGTAGAATAAAGTGTGAACTCCATGTCAGTTTATGTCACATATTTAAGTAATTTTTTAGGTTTTTGGTTTGAAAACCGTATAAATCAGTTCCACACAGTTCCAATTTTTTTTTTGGGGGGGAAGAATATTGAACTTAATTAGATCAGCATATAGGTGATTAGCACACCAATAAATAAGGTGGTACATCATTATCTTTGAGTGATAACGTGATATTAAGCGTGAGGCCTGGCACTTAATCATCTGTTTATTCTAAATCCAGATTCCACACAGTTGTAATTTATTTTTATTTTTTTGGTGGGGAGGGTGTTTCAATTGAATTAAACCAGCTTATAGGTGATCAGTACACCAATACACAGGGTAGTGCACCAAATTACGTGATATTAGCGCCAGCCCTGGTATTTAGGCATCTGTTTTCGTTTATTCTATATCCATATTCCAAGCGGTTGCAATATTATTTTTGAAGGGGTTCAATTTAAATAAACCAACATATAGGTGATCAGTACACCAATATACAGGGTAGTGCCCCAAATTACCTGTGAGTGATAATGTGATATTAATCATCCGTTTCTGTTATTCTATATCCACATAGTTGTAATTTAATTTAATTTTGTATTATTCAATTTAGATAAACTAGCATATAGGTGAATAGTACACCAATACACAGGGTAGTGCACCAAATTACCTGATAACATGATATTAAGCATCAGTCCTCAATAATCCACTTCCATTTATTTCCTTCTACATATGGCTCAAATATTTTTTTTTTTGCGGGGGTTGTTAAATTTAATTAAACCAGCATATTCGTGATCAGTACACAATACACAGGGTAGTGCACAAAAGTATGTATCTATGAATGATAATGAATTTAGGCCTAAATCTGTTTCCCTTTATTTCTGTCTCCACACATTTCCAATCAAATTTATTTTGGGGGGGGTTGTTCAATTTGATAAAACCAGTATATATGTGATCAATGCACGAACACACAGGATAGAGCACAAAATTATCTGTGAGGCCCAAAAATATCAGGGCTACGGAAGAGGTTCCCAACGAATGACACAGAGCCAAAATGTGGGTAGTAGCAGCACCAGGTATCCGGCCATAAGTAGTAGTAGGCCACAGTTATGCCTGGCTTCGGTAAGGCACATTATTGTTGAGAAGAAAGAGGATGAGACCCTGGATTGGACAGCTCACCCCTCCTCTCAGTCGCAGCAAGATGATGTGGGGGTGACTTTGGAGTCTGACACTGTGCTGTGGAGCCAGGGGTCACAGTGTTCCTCCTGCTCCTCCTCCTTGCAGCCCCAGAGAAGGCTTTCAGTGGAGTCCTCTGTGTCTTCACTACCCCTTCCTAGTGGGATGCCTTCCTTTTTCCTAAGAAGTGTCAAGGAAAACTCCACCATGCCCTATAGCAGATAGTCAAGAAAGTCTCCCTGTTGACGACTTGTGTGAGAGCTGTCACTGTTTGTGCTGCTCTGAGAAGAAGGTTCGGGAGGAGAATGGGCACCTCATGCATAGCTATGTTGATGGTGGGGGTAGTAGTGGAACCTGTAACCATGGCATTGGTGGTGGGGGCAGCGACAGTAGCAGTCAGGGAAAGGACAGAGCACAGGAGGGTCCCAGGAGCCCATTATGATAGTGTGTCTCACAGTCTTATAAAGCAGCAGGGAGATGTTCTTGGCGAGGCTTCTGATTTCTAGATCCTGGTTTCGCTCTTCTGCCCCAGATTGTAAGAACTGGCTGGGTTTGGTGGAGAAAGTGAAAAGCTATGAGAGGATCCTGTACAAACAAAGAGGATCCTACTCAAAGTGGAATAGTCTATGGAAAGATTGGGACACGGCTAATTTTTTATTTTATTTTTTCATTTTCTACCTGCAGGGTGGGGGTGGGGGGGGTGGCGGGTTGGTGGGAAGAGACGGGGAAAACGCTATCTGTCCGGCTTTTTCAGCATTTATTCTATAGATGTAGAATGTGAAGGTACAAATGTCGACACTATTATGTATATCCATATGAAATTATGTTAACCACGTTCACAGATTAGAATTGGCGGACTTATGGATTTTATAATGTTAATTATGCAATATGTATTTAAGTTTTTGTATCACAATAAATAAAATTTAATAAAAAAATAAAAAATAAAAAAAGCAGCAGGGAGGGTAAGGAATTTGATTACAATCATCAGTGGAGAAGGGTGGAGGCGGCAGCAATAAACAGCAGAGGCTACGTACCTCCCAAAAAACAGCCACAGCCACGTCTGCTTCAAAATCTGATGATGACACTGACACTGTAGATGGGTTAGGCAGAGCTATGTCAAGCTTGGCTAGCTGTATGGCGTTTTTTCTTCACACGGTGGGCACACAAAACCACGGAGGTGTGTAAGATCTGCAGGATTAAAATAAGCCATGACCGTTCAAACACAATCATAGCTACCAGAGGTCTATTGCAGCACATGAGGCGGCATTGCTGGGAAAATACAACTAGTCAGCATTCCCAATCAGAACAAGTCTGTCCTCCTTCTCCTGGTCCACTTTGTGGCAGCCAACCCACATCTCTAAGCAATATGGTATCTTTGTCATCATCATCACCTTCTTCTTCTCCTACTAAAACTCTTATTTGTCCTCGACTCCATTGTGAGACATCTATAATAGAATATATGGCCATGAGAAAAGCTTTCTCCACCAGCAATTAGCTTGTCTACAAGCTGAACCCACCCCTGGCTAAGTTGCTGGTGGTGCAGTCGCTGTCGTGCCATTGTATTAGTGCCTTGTACTCTCACTACTTGGAATTCTTGCTGTGCGGCAAGCTTCACTCCACAATCTACACCTGGAGCAGCTGTTACGTGGCCCACTGGGTCAATGTTTTCGTGGCAGTGGAGAGGCAGCACCCTAACAACATGACCAGTATATTATGGGGCTGGCTCCCACAGCAGGCACTTATCTGACTTCTCCACCTCCTTCTCCATGGACATGGTACTGTCCCCAACAGCAGCAGGTAGCAGCGTTCCTGGCACCACCCTTCTTTCCAAACACGTGTGAAATTCACAGTGTAGTGAACATGGCTTGTTACTCAAGCACTGCTGTCATTGAAGTGAATAGGAGAAGCACTGTAGTAGCCAGCTCCATCCACTATACAGTGCTGTGTAGTTCTGGCACCAACTTCCAGTGCATGAGGTTCTTGGGAACAGCCTGATCAGTTGGGGTGCAGGGATCCAGACCCCAGTGATCAAATATTAGTGGCCTATCCTGAGGATTGACCATCAGTATTAAAAATCTGAAGTACTTCCTTAAGAAACTTAAAGGGTCAAAAACCCGTCCCTGAATGTAACGTGTGTTTCTGTGGGTGTGTAGGGGGAGGGGTTAGTAATATTGCACATCATTCCTATCAGGCTGACTGGCACTAAGTCTGAGCAGGCTTGTTCTGCTGTAAGCCTGCCAGGATTTCGGAGGACCATGGCTGAAGCATTAGCAGCTGATTGTGAAAACCTTCTTCTCAACTGACTGCTTCATTCATGCGATCACACGCTAGGTGCATTCTAAGGGTATGGTCACACTTTTAGGTTTCTTGATGCAATTCTTGAAGCCAATGACAGATACAACTTCTCCTCTCTTATTGCATCTTCATATGATGGTTTTTGGCATTTTCCATCACAAGCTAGATTACAAATGTATTCTTCATGGAATCATTGCCTTTGGGGTACCAACTGCATGTACCACTGCATAGGCAAAGGTCCATATTTCCAATTAAATGACTTTTTAGACTACAGGTAGCCAGCTTTATATGCAACTGAAGCTGTTTAATGGCTTTGGGTATAGTTTTAGGAAGTTTACATTTTAGAGATTCATACACATCGTATTCGCTCAAAAATCAGCCTCCTTCAGTAGTGAGGGGTTGGCCCTGCTGCTTAAGAGATTCACCCCTCTCCCTTGACTGATAGGTTCAGACATCCCATCTGCCCCTGTCAATCTTATGTCTGAGCTGCAGCTGTGGTGGTGTCACAAGAACAGTGGCTCTGCTGCTGCTACCAGTGCAACTAATGCTGGCTGTGCATGCGCCACTACGTTTCCGAGTGTACCCAGACATGAAAGGCACATGCACAATCGGCATCTGCGTTGCTTAGGTAGTAGCAGCAAGGCCACTGTGCTTGCGTTTCTACTTGAAGCAACAGTGTAGACACGAGATTGACAGTGCCAGATGTCTGGCCCTGTCAATCAAGGGTGAGGGGTAGTCTCTTGAGCAGGGGTCCAGCCCCTCGCTGTTCAAGGAGGCTCAATTTTGAACAAATTTCATTTGTACAAATCAATTTGCTCGTCACTATTTATATTAAAGTACAAATAAATCAAACAATATTAATTCAGTAAAATTTTACAAACTAAAGATAAGCGGCTCTATCTTCTATAAACTCAACCTAATAAAGCATAGGTGAGAGTCAGCCTAGCAAATTCTAGCAGACAAAGAGCTGAGATTATTCAAGGGATGAAATGAAGGGCTTCGAGTAATAATTTATCACTTGCTCCTTTCATGGTCCAGACTACCACATTGTCATGTAAAGCACCTTGTTCAGACACTCTTGAGAACCAGAAGTGTTTGAACACCATGTATTTTCTGGTTCTCACTGTGGATACAGGTTCTCCATGCACAAAAAAAGTGGACTTCCCTTTATGATGTATTTAACCTTAAAGGTAGAAACAAAACACCTAAATAATACCCTAAGCTAACGTTTTCAGCATAGAAAATACATCCTTGTATATGGTAACGAGCAAGCCTAATAGATTGTTCTGTAATCATATCTAGCAGAAATAATTTATTCAATCAATAAAAGCCACTACCATGGGATGATTTGACAAGTGTTACCATGCCAACAAGCAAAGAAGACTGAATCTCTGTGTTTAGTGACTTCCATAGTGATAGATGAATCTGATTTTAGACGGCTTGAACAGAATCACAGATGTCCATAGGTGTGTGGGGAATAAAATACCCATCTGATCGTCCCAGTCGTAATATAAAAGGTGTTGATAGCAGTTTTGTCACAAACCTGCACGTTTAGTTTTGTAAAATAAAGTGGAAGACTCTATCGTATGAAAAGTTATGAGACACATATGTCCCATTATTTTAAAAAATCCAGGTTTTTTTTAACAAATTAATAAGTAATCAAAGTAAACTTGCTGACAATTTTTTTATTATAAAAAATTTGAAATGAACAGGTTTTCATTCAAAATTATTTTGTGACTGTTTGACCTGTTAGTGATCTCCTGCTCACTTGATTGGTCAGTGTCATATCCGAAGCTCCAACCTTTAGGTCACTCTTGCACGGTCAGTATTTGATCAATATTTGCAAGCCCAAAACCAGAGAAGAACCTACAAGGAAACTATATTGACAAGATGCAATTGGATACCCCTTCTGTGCTCTAGTTTTGTAACATTCCCTTTCCAGGATTGATTGCAAGCCATGACAAGCCAGGTCATATGCAGTAAAGCCATAGTTGTACTGGCTTAGTCTCTGGATTTTGTAAGTGTCGGATGCCACCTGAAGCTGGCTTGTAATGATGTATTCTACACTGGGGACATCAAGGCAGAAGGGTACATGTTTAGAGATTGGCCGGGTGACTTTTCAAGTGAGCCAGCACCACCTCCATAATCTTTTCTAGTAATTTACACGCAACATATTCAAACTTCTTCTTTCATACAATACAGCAACTTCTAATAGTATATAGGAACATTATTCTGTATAACACTGTGGTGGCAATCTAGGGGTGTGATTTGTCCTCAATGGTTTCCCATGAAAGGAGTTCTCTGGGAATGATTTAAAACGACCGCAGGCAACCTGTTTCTAGAATGTTAGGAGACAGGGCCTCATTGCTCTGCTCTACAATAGATGGTAATGATGTGTTCCTGCCTATGATATGTCATCATGGCTGAGCAGCCAGCAGGAACACTCCTAATGTGTTGTATATGCAAGTGTCAGAGTGTGGTGTATAGAGAGACCCCTCACTATCCTAGGCCGCTCTGCAAGTAGATGGTAACCAGTCCTGCTTACACTGTGGGGCAGGTTGCTTGTGGCCATTTTAAAAAAATTCCGGATAACCTACTTAGGAAACAACCTTTAGAACCCCATTACAATGTATTATTAAATTACTCAGTTAAAAAACAGAGGCATTCATTTCTCTAATAATGAAGATGGAATAATAGCAACACTTCTACTTAATTTATTTTCTGCATACTATACTGCTTTAATGAAAAGCTGACTTGTACATTAAATTATCATGAAATTTAAATTTACAAAATATTGTTAACATTTCATAGTGACTCTTGAAACATGACTAAAATAAGAAATAGAACCATGTGGTTCCTGGGAACTGGGGATTTAGAGTCTGTGGTCTCAGTTTAATCACCAAAATATGAGCTAATAATTAATAGACCACTTCAGTTCAGTTAGACCAGCACCTTCAAACAATATAAAAAGGGGGTTTAAGTACTCCCTACTATGGTTGCAATGCAAAAGCAAACAAGGGCCACAAGTAGCAGCACACTGCCATCCGCAAAGACGCATGAAAACACTAGAATTATGAGTAAGG